>NC_085031.1:13167330-13174830 GCF_963692335.1 Osmerus eperlanus
GACATTCGCATATATATTTCTGCATATATATGCAGAAATATATATGCGAATGTGTCCATATATGTGTCTCCATGTGTATCTCTTACTGGTCTACCCGCTGGGTCTCCAACCCGTCGCCAGACACGCCTACTTATGACCCCTGCTGGAGCTATGTTGACGCACTGCACAGTACACACCCTCACCCCGCCATCATCCCTACCAGCAGAGCATGACACAAACATGGATGGGGGAGGAGGGGGCGGGGGGAGAGACTGAGAAAGACTACTGATGTCACTATTGATACAAGAGAAGACCTGAATCAAGAACCTGTCTTATTCACCCATGTTATCTGGACAGTAATCTGGAGAGGCAAGTGATGGAGCCACGCCAAGCCTCCGCGACGCCGTGGTAACCAAGCGGTTTCCCAACCTCACATCTAGGCCCACGCTCACGTCCGAAACAAGACCTTGACACGGATCCTGAGTGGCTTACACAAACGGCCAGCGGGGTGGGCCTTCAACACCACACCTCCCCTCCTCCCCCCCTCCCCCCCTCCCCCACCCCCCCGCTCTATCGCAGGCTGTCCGCCAATGTGACGGGAGAGTTATGACAAACCGGTGCAGACAGGGGATCAGTCTGATTTCTCCATTGGCTCTGAGGACAGGAGGGGGCGTGGCTATCAGGTCTCCTGCTGCTCCAAGCTTTGCATGCGAGGTTACGACTGGAACAGACCTGTTTCAGTCAAGGAACTGAGTTTGTGTGTCTGCGCGTGTGTTTGTGCGTGAATGTGTCTGTGTGTCTGTGTGTGCGTGTGTGTTGGAGGCCGGGTAGACCCTTTGGCTGCTTGTCTGCGTGGCACAGAGGGCTAACTTGATGATGTAACATCGCTGGTTGGCGGCCGAGATGGATATGACAGTGCGCACAGGCGCTTCGCAAGTTGACCTCAAGTCGGACTGATGAGTCTCGGAGCTACGTAAATAACCGTCCGCTTGCACGGGGATCACTCTCTCCATCACTGCCATCGCCACCCTGTCCCCTTGCAGATGAAAAAAAGGGGGGCGGGTTTGGAGTTATGTCTGCGTACGCTTCCACAGGGAACGATTGTAGAGGTGAGGGGATGGGATGTGCGCAGCTCTACAGAGGGATATGAGAAGGAGAGTGTCCATCCAAGAGGATGGAAAAGAAGATTTGGGGCCTCACTTCAATACTGAGGTGCAGGAAGTTAATTCTGTGTGAGAGGATAAGATATTCCCAGGGTTTTCACGGGTGATGATGCAACACCACAGAAGGACATGTGACCTTTATTAAGACCCCATCAGCGTTGGCTGCAGGTGTGTGCATCATATGAATCTTCACCAGTCTACATTGTCTGGAGGTGAACATCAGTCGCTCCCTTCCCATCTTCTCCTCTGTCTTCCTCCATCTCCCTAATCCTCTTCAACTCTCTCACTTTATCTCCCCTTCTCTTATTCTTTCTCCCCCTCTCCTCTCCCTCCCTCCCTCCCTCCCTCCCTCCCTCCCTCCCTCCCTCCCTCTCCTCCCTCCCTCCCTCCCTCCCTCCCTCCCTCCCTCCCTCCCTCTCACCTCTATGGGGGACTCACAGACCTCAGGTGATTGGCCTGTCGACCTGACCCTCCGTTTACTGAATCGATGGGCAGGCAAGCTCACCCACAATTCAAAAGGCCGACCGAGCAGGGAGAGAGGGCAAGCAGAAGGTGACATATGGCTACCTCCGCAGACAAACAGCTTATATCGACAACAAAAGGTGTTAGAAACGTGGTAAAAGGGGACGGAAATATAAAATATATACATGAAATATGTATATGAGTCAATCTTGTTGACTTGAGGTGAGCAAGGACATTTTCAAGGACAAAAAAGTGGAGGCAGCAAAACTTCAAATGACTAAGCTGTGCGCACATTTGACTGGTTTTATATCACTTTTCTTCTTTCTATTGACACAGTTCTCTGACTTTCATGTCAAATGTTGCAGCCACACAAAAGAGGGAATGCAGCAAAACTGAAAATAAAAGCTTGAGACTTGATTGGTTGTTTTTCTCTCTCTGTCAGGGGAGCGTTGGGAGTCAGTCAACCTGTGTGTGTGTGCTGGGCTGGGCTGTTTGCTTCTGAAGCACTGTCGTTTGTCTCTGTCAGACGGCCAAACGGCAGCACAATGAAGAAGGACACATGAAGAGGGGGCTGTGTAGCTCTGCCCCCCCCCCACACACACACACGTACGTATGGGGAACACACTCCAATCTCAAAGACGATTCTTGCCAATGGACACTCTCTATCAATGTCAACACTTCAAAATGACTACTCAACGCACAAGTACACTGACAAGCTTGAGCACACACACACACACACACACACACACACACACATATAGAAAGTCAGAAAAAGGTGCAGTTGTCAAGTGGGGCCACAATGTTTCTGTGACACAACTGAATGCCATTTAATTGAAAATGGCTCTTAACAGGATTGGACAAGTGAGTGCCTGCCCTAGGTGGGTTACAAGACAAATGAGGCTCTTAACAGCGTCCTCAGTTTGCAGACAAAGGTAAGTGTGCTGGGAGAGATAAGACCCCCCCTCCCCTCCCCCGCAGTCCAATGTAGATCTCACCCCAGTCACTAATAAAACATGTAATAAGGTTACATTACAATGCTCAATTTCAGACCTACGCAAGACCGTCTCTTATGTTAGCACACACGTGCCAACACGCGCCCCTCCCCAGAGAAGGTTAGTGTGAGTGTGTTTGTCTGGGGAGGGGGTGTGTGTGATAAGATGGGGTACCTGAGTAAGTGGTGGTGGGGGGGGGGAAGGAAAAAAAAGAAACAAGATGCATTTTTGTGGCCGATTGGTTTTAATGCAGCGCGTATGAGGTGATTGAAGTTCAATTTGTAGCCTGTTATTAAGCGTGTCCGCCTGGCTGCCTTGGTTAAAGGATAACGGATGAGGGAATTATTATTACCTTTTGGTCAAATGAAGTGGTGTGGGAGATAAGGTGATGAAATTAATGAGCGGGAGGAAGAGGGGTGATCCATCAACATCACCGTGGAGACAGGGGGGGAGCAATGTTGGAGGAGGGGGAGCGATAGAATTCATTGCAGGGGAGAAGAAAAAAAAAACCTGTGGACTTATCAGTGTGTGGAATTGCTTTTTTGCATTTTCCCATAGCCGCTGCTACAATGCAATTCCCAAACTCTCATCACATCTACTTCCCTCAACCACCACTAATAATTGTGATATGCACACGCGTGTGAAAAGCCCATGTGTCGTTTTTCGGTTTCAATTTTTCAATGCATATTTGCATTGTAAGTTACACAAAGATCTAGAAACAGCCCACTCGCCAAAAAAATCTCTCCACGTGTAAAGTAGACGCTAGCATTGAGCCTGCACCGCGCGGCATTATACACGCAGCTCCAGTCATGCCCAGGCATGTTCTCCTTCTCCTGCTTCTCAGCTCACCGACTGCAATATCAAATCAGGTGTGATTGCGGCGAGCCGCGGGCTGGGACGCCGCCATCCCAGCACGTCCCCGTTACCCCCGCTGTACGTGCAAATGAATATGAAAGGGCAGGCTAACGTGAGGCGACCGGCTAGGCACGGCTAGGGCACACGCTCTTCCGAGGCTCGTCTGCTCGAGGGGGCATCGTTTTCCTCGGAAACCCCCCTTGTGGAAACCCCTCCCATCTCATCCCAATCTCCGTTCCACTCCGCACACCCGGTCTTGTCACCACCCGATCAGTAAATGAGTTCATCAGACTAACGAGCTGGCCCCTAACGAGAGGCTGATGCCCCAGCCTTGAGGACCAAGCGGGGTCCTCGTTGCAGCTGACAGGAGCACCCCCCCTTCCCCAACTCCCCCCCCCCACCCCCCTTCCCCAACTCCCCCCCCCCCCCCACCCCTCTGGAGCCAATTAGGATGGATTTTGTTGTTGAGTTTGAGTGATAACCAGGGAAAAAAACGAAAGGGAAATACAAAGAGAGAAGCAGGGGTGGAAAAGTGTCCTCTCTTTCTGTGGAGGGTTTATTTTACACAACACTGCAAAAGTAGGAGTCGGACTGTACTTTCACACTAATCCAAAGTGTGCAAAATAGAACAGTTGTGTGTGTCTGGGGGGGGGGGGGGTCACTCTTCGTACCTCATCCAAGTGGAAAAGAATGTGCCCCCACAGTGAGAATTTGGAACCCTGGGACCTCCACACATCGCCAACACATGACCCTACTTTCACATTCCAGAGGTTCCACTCTGCATCAGATGAAAAGGTACAGTACCACCATATGAAGCTGTAAAGAAAACTGAGGCGCTGCATACTGGAATCTTATGGCATCACCGACCAAGACTGTTCCTTCAATTAATCTGGCCAGGGGAGGATTTCTGTTGTTGGCCCTTGATTGATAGGCGGGATTGTTCTACCGTCATGTAACGGATTCAAGCTGTGATCACTGGTCAAATATAGGAGTCCATCTGCCTCAGGGGAAGTAAAACAAACTGCAAACGCTGAGAAAATAAACACAGCCTAACAAGTCGCTGGAGTGTGAGAGAATTAAAGGAAAATAAACAGGCCCGGCTCACGTCGAGTGTGGAGCCGAGTTTGGAAGCCTCTCGCTAACTTTGACAATGTTGCTAAATTTGAGGTTATACCCCTTGAAGGAAGTCCCCCGTCCATTCAAAGGCTCTTTTGGGGCCATTTAGTTAGAATTTACCCTAATAGGGATTAAACTTTTTTTTGTCCCTCTTCACAGTGTTTGCTAACAGGTTAGCCTTTTCACTTTCCCCTTCGCTTGGGTGCTAGAGGCTTAGCCTTTTTAAAGCACGAACAAAAAAAAAGAAAGAAAAGAAGTCTTGTGTGGATTTAGGAAAATGCCGGAATGGTCCTGGGTTAATTGGAGGAGAAGTGAAGCCTTTAACGCTTGGACTTATTAAACATTTAGCCTTTGTGCAGTGTGAAGCTAGGACAAAAGCCTACAGGAGAGAGCCTGTGTATAATAAGCTACCAAAAGCGGCATATGATAATGGTGGCAGCAGTGGGATTATAACACACGCCATCTTTTCTGGAAATCAGAGGTTCTGGAACCTGGAAAGATGGCGATCAGGCTGATACTGTGGCATTTCTCTGAGCCGTCTCTTCCTCAAAAGGATGGAAAGAAAGTGTTATTTTTTGCATGTAATTACACAAAGATAGGGATCAGGATGCCAAAGGGTAAACCCTCCAAACCCCCTCTTCCTCCCTCTCCAAACCCCTTTCAGGGCCTACCATGCCCCCCCCCCCTTCCTCTTACAGTTTAGGCTTAAGGCGCTTTAAACCTTGGGGGCTGGAGAGGGCAGAGTTGGTGGTTCAGGGGTGACAGGGAACAAAAAGAGGATCAGGCTACATAAGTGAAGGGAAGAGAAGCGTGAAATGCAGCAGACATACGCAAATTGGATGGACTCCTTCTCTGTCCCGCTCTCTACCTGCAGGAGAGGAGCACGGCTATGAAACAGCTACGTATGGCCATGTGCAGCAGCTGTGAACGTTAGGGAACCTTGTTATGGCGAAACTCTTAAACCATTCGAACGGCTCGTAAAAAGTAGCCTCTTCTGTCAGAAGTGACATTTCATCTGATGACCAGAACAAGAGCTTGGAGGCAAAGCTCTAGTGAACTGATAACCAATCCTTATATTGGTGTCATCCATAAAAGGGTCTCTCTTCCAAGTAAAGTCATGATGGCTGAAAAAATGTGGATTTTGGCAACCGTCTGACATCACGGTGTCCTGGCAACCGTGTGACATCACGGTGTCCTGGCACACCTGCTGTGACGGGAGAGAACCGACGTGAAAAGACATTACTTGATTTTTGAACCCCCCACCAGCACGGAAGAGGTCGGTCTTTTCAGGGGGACCTCAAAGGGCCGCAGAGAAAATCGAGGCGACAGCGCCCCGGTTTTTAGGTGAAAAGCGGTTCAATACCGGGCGTCATTGCCCCCCCCCCCCACCCCCCCCCCCCCCCCCGTTCTTCTCTAAAATCTGCAGCGCCTACTTTAGAAAGGTTCAGATGGCTAACCAGCGCCTATCGTATTCTCCCCCGCTTGCACCCCCCCCTCTTTGAGACTTTTTACCCTCAACTGGAGGGAAAGGGGGGGGGGGGGGGGGGGTCAAGGAACTTCACAGAGGTAAACTCTCCCTTAATCCTTCCATTGTCGCCATCATAATTGGATTGGAAAAGGGGTGCAGGGTGAAAGTACACCCCTCTGAGGGGGAATTTGGGCCAGGGAGACTTGGTAGAGGGTTGGGCAGGGGAGCGACAAGGACAAGAGAGGAAAAGGCCTTCTTTCAAAGGGAGACCCTGTGGGGATTTCAGAGGCTTCTTACGTGACTCAATCGGAGCTAGGTTATCTGGGCTGAGTGTCATCCCTTTAAGAGGGTAACCACCCTAATAAATGACCCCTATACTCCAGAGACGGGAGTCTGAGGGTTTTTTAAAGGGAGTGAAGACGAGAGTCAACTAGCTAGTGATGGTGTTTTAGATAACCTGTCTATCTCTGTTTGGAGAGTTTCCTGGAAATCATGACGACAGGAGGGTCAAAGCTTGATGGACCGTGCTTTGAGTTGAACCCCATTTTATAAATGTCAAACTATCAAATCAAAATTCCAACTGATTTATTTTATTTTCTTGTGTTAATCAAATAACCTGCTACAGAGAATCAACAAGGGATACAAATAAAGAGATGAATGCAGAAGAGTTAAGGACGAAGATGACAGACATGCCAACATAAACTGGGTGGGTTTGACAGCATCGGTCTGACATCAAAATTAAAATGAGAGCATTGATATGACACCAGCCTGTGTCTGTACCAATACTGTCTGATGCACCAAGTATGTGTTTATGGGGTTTACTCCTGCTATGTCTTTACAATAGAGCGACTATAAAAGGCTCTATGGTTCATGTCACGTGCAGGAGGGGGTCTTGGTTGACTGGCTATACTGGCTCCCCATAGAGGTGCCATTTCAACCAGACCGTGATGGGTCATTAACTCTAATGGCAGTTGCAACCGCCACAAGCCAACACATTGACATTTTAGTATCAGAGAGAGAATACCCGTGCAGTGGTATCACAACTGCAATATTACCTCAGAGCTCATTTGATGTGTAATAACTTCAAATTAGGTCACTTCTAATGTAATTCATTTGCAGTAAGAAAAATGTATTTTAATGCATGTCCAGTACAATAAAAAGGAATGTGCTGGTTATTAAAATGTGTTGGTGAATGCAGCACATTTTTTATCTGGCTTTGAAGTTGTGTAGTTGACCTGGGATTTTAAATGGGGAACAAAAGCAATTCCTCGTGTTATGTATCTTCTAAAGAGTCTAAACCTAAACGAGCTGAAATTACTGAGGTTCCCTGAGGTATCCCAATCAAAATCACCCCAGACCTGAAAAAACAAAAATATTCACATTTACAATTCATATGCAGCTTATTTCACCCCCTCACTCCAAACATCGATCCTTCAATCTGGATATTCTGTGTCCCCTGACCCCC
>NC_085031.1:13179830-13228433 GCF_963692335.1 Osmerus eperlanus
GAGAGAGAAAGAGAGAGATTTAAAGCTGTGGACCAGTAGCTAGGCCCTCCAACATGTGACTTGTCATACAGGATGCAGTCATGCCTTCCACGGCCCTCCATCCTACTATGACCACAAAGTCGCTGATCCGGAGACAACACAAGATGCACCCAGAGGTCACTAAGATCAAAGGTCTGGTCCGCAAAAATACAGACCTGAACTTGTTTCCAACACACAACAGTTCAGTCAGGTGAAGCGATATCTGAGAGCAAACACAGACAGGGAACTGGGCCCTCAAGCTTTAACCTCAATGGTTTTGCATGATGAATGCAGAGAACTGCTATCGGAAATAAACGCTGTTTTGGCTCGGGGGTGAAGCGTGCGGTTGTTTTGTTTCAGTTCCCAGGGTGCTGACCTGAGGCGGGAGAAGATGACAAGCTTGTAAGACTAAGCAGCCATCTTTGCCTTTGCCAAGAGTTGAGCATTAATGTGAAGAAAAGAGGCCCCCTTTGGATCCTCACGCAAAAAGAGCATTAGACATGGCTGTGGAGTGCATGGGAGTGAGGGATGCCTCTGAAAGATTCACTCCAATATTTGCAAGATCGGTATCTTTGGTGTTTGGCAAAAGATTGTGAATGAGGCTGTTCTTACTTACATCTTCTGATAAAAGGTATGCCGGTGTGTGCATACTTTCACACATACCAACACACAGCTGCACATATATATATATACACAAATAAATAAATACTAGAATTATTGTGCACTGACTCAAGTGCATGTGACCATAAAAAGGTATGGTGCAAACTTAGTACTGTAAATACATCAGCTTGAAAAATAACCATAGGAGAAACAAAAAGGTATCTTTAGCTCTGCATGGTTTAACGGTTGTCAGGACACAGATCAGTCGAACCTTGTTTCAGACATTATTGCACTCGTTCCTGGCGAATTTATTCTCAAGAAATGTGTATACTGACCTTGTCAAGGTTCCGAGTGTATTTACCATTTGTCTTTAATAGCCATTCTTCCTGTCACCATATATTTCATTAAGCTACAGTTAGCGTGTTGCTTTAAATGTGGACGTTTTCACGACTTGGTGTGTGTATCCATCTTTCTGGAGCTGTGCTTTTGATATGAACCAGTCTCAAACTGAAATAAAGACTCTTAGACTGCTTTTTTCCGCCTTTTCCATCTCTAAAGCTACAGTTAACACTGCCAAAGCTACTTGAAAATGACTATTCCTCCAGTTGGGTATGATTCAGAGGAAAAGAATGTCAAATCTCAACAGTTTAGCATTTCTCTAAATCTTCCTAATAAATCAGGCTTGCGAGTTGTCTGTACATCACAGTGTGCTTTCTCCTCTTAAACTATATCTCTCACTGTTCTGACCACTGTTCTGAGTGGGATTGCTCTGGTTGCACGCATCTCCAACCAAAAATTTGTTAAATTTATTTTATTTTCTTTAACTCTTGAGCTTGTTTCAGTATTCATATTTTTTTTAAGTTAACATTTTGAGTATTCGGCAAAAAGGCTGATACAGTGTGATGCATGATCCAACAGCCCTAAAGTGTGGGTATGTAAGTATAAGGATGGGCCTGGCTGGATGGGTCATATTTTCATGTCTTAAACGAATCATGTGCTTAAGCACTGGCAAATCTGTGAGAAGAAATTATGAAGTGGCTTTAGAGCAAACCAATGTCAAATGGCTTAGGCCTAATGTACAGCGTGTCTATACCTCCCTCCTAATAGAAACAGCATTCGGTTTTAAAAACTTGTAAACTGTATACTACTATAGAATATTGTAAACATGCATACATTTTTTAACGCGACATTTAAGCCCTTGGAAAGGACTGAAAATAATTGGTTTTGCAACTGCGTGATGCCACAGGTTTATACATTATATATGCCCCGTTTTTTTTTTTTTTTACTTTTCAGAAAAAATACACGCCAATAATTCAATGTAGCCTAAATGAAGGGAGCTTTGTGCAATTACAAATATATATGAAAGCCAACAAAGAACCAAAAAGTCCCCCTTGCTCAGAACGTCCAAAGTCTTTCCCATTAAAACACTTAAGTCTAATTAAGGCAAAAACGCCTTGAGGGAGACTGACGTAAAAACACCAGGCTCCAGACAGAGAATGTCCAATTGACTCCCTGATGAATTTAATGCCAAGCGCCAAACAAGCTCCGCCTCATTGACTCAAGTACAACTAGAGGCCGAGTGGGTAGCTTCAAACAGATCAATAGTTTGAAAAGACTTCAAGCGGCTTCCATTTGATACAGGCTACCGCTTCTAATTTTGCTAGTCTTTTGCAACACCGCTGAAATAGGTCTCGCGCCTCACGGCCCACCCTATCTTAGCGCGCCTCACTTTGAGGAGACAGTGATAGATTCTTAAGTCGTCTAACATGAAGTCCGAGTGGTAAGGGGACTTCAATTAACGACCTCGGAGGAAGCTCCTCGTTAAATTATTCACCCTCTAAAGCGATGATTACATTGAAAAGAACCAAAAAAAAGAAAAATATAACATATTGGACATATGCGCTTTTGAAAAACATTGGCTTTTGAAAAACAAGCTCAATTTGAGTCACTGAGTTTCAACAAATTGTATGACATTCATAAATCTTTCAAAAGATAAAATGCTTATTTTTACTTTATTATTAATGTTAATATTATTAAAGTCCCCAACCATTTTGTAAGGATCCATTTAAGAACCTTTCCAGGTTCAATTTCCCAAACAGATGCTTATTTAGTTAAAATACGCATATATGACACGATACATAAAACTTTGTATATATCTATTTAATATATATATATATATATATATATATATATATAGTGTGTTATGCACGTGTTGATAGTTGCAGGCATATTCGACCAACTGTATTTTTCACAAGCTAAACTGTCCAAACGGGCAACTATTTAAATGAAACTAATTGTTAAATGAATTTCAATTGTGGAGGCAAAACACCCACAGGCATATAACCCAAACAATAAAGAGTTTCAATAAATATTCTTTATTGTTTGGGTTATATATATTTTTTCTACGTGTCAATAATATAAAAGCTTGCTTATCTTAATATAGACTCATGACAAATGAGCATATACTGTAGGTTAGGCTATATTATTAATGTTTTACATATATATTTAATTAAACACATTTTCAACACAAATAACTTATTGCTATTAAATTTATTGTTATTCAATTTTAATTCATGAATGTATCACACACAAGTCTGGCACAGCGTCGAGCCAATAAGACGTTTTATATTATTTAAAAAAATGTAAGCTCAATTACTTTTATTCAACATTAGCAGTTTCAAGCTTTCAAACAAGTAGACAAATAATTGGAAAATATGAGTTGTCAGATATGACAGAAACATGCCCTATAGAGGAGATGAAAGAAGGCAACAAACACCTTGCCAAGCATGCAGGTACAACATCCCTCAAACTCCGTATAAAACAACATGCCATATCTCCATGTCCCATTACGCACCTGGAAATGGACTAGAGCGGGAAAAGAGACGCAGTTGTCGATTAAACAAATGTTTTCTTTTCTCTATGTACGTCTCGCTTAAAAGAGAATGAAATATATAAGCGACACCAAACGCAACGTTTATCTCATCTCAGCCAGGGAGTATCGGCTCCGCGCGCAGGACGCTGGAAGGCGAAAGTGTGCCTTCTCCTGCTGAGTGCTCGACGATGGCTGCTCTGATTGGCTGTTCGCACTGACAGCTCTGCCGTTGATTGCAGGAGGAGAAGCCCGACCCCTTTCACTCTTGCTAAGGGACCATTCATAAACTACACAAGTCCAGCTAGCAAAGCTGAGTGTGAACAAACTGAGGGGCAAGAGAGAATACCGCGCAGTTTGCACTTGCAACGGAGCGATGACTGGTCAAAGCAAGCGGTATTTCCTTTAGTGTCTGCTGCCGAGGACACAGACGGTCGAGCCCACTGAATCCATCCCATCTGGGTAGTGCTTCCGAGTTGGACTGATATATAGTAGCCTATTGCGTTGCATCTTTATCCATTTCCTCTTGACACTGACGTCCATCCGCCGTGAACGGAAAAAAAAGTTGATTATATATATATTTTTTCACTGTTGAGGAAAGCGTTTTGCCTCTGGCTTTACCGGTAAGCATTGGATCCGTCAGCGTACTGCGACTCTCCGGTGTACAGCCCGGACCTCTGTCCAAACATGATTGCGACGCAGGCAAAGCTGGTTTACCAGCTAAACAAATACTACAACGAGAGATGCCAAACTCGCAAAGCGGCCATTGCAAAGACGATCAGGGAGGTGTGCAAGGTGGTGTCGGACGTCCTAAAAGAGGTCGAAGTGCAAGAGCCCCGTTTTATTAGCTCCCTGAGCGAGATAGAGGCACGCTATGAGGGGATGGAAGTCATCGCCCCCAACGAGTTCGAGGTGGTGCTTTACCTGAACCAGATGGGAGTGTTCAACTTTGTGGACGACGGCTCCCTGCCCGGCTGTGCGGTGCTGAAACTGAGTGACGGCCGCAAAAGGAGCATGTCACTGTGGGTCGAGTTTATCACCGCCTCGGGCTACCTCTCCGCCAGAAAGATTCGCTCACGTTTTCAGACTCTGGTGGCTCAAGCGGTGGACAAATGCAGCTATCGAGACGTAGTTAAAATGGTAGCGGACACCAGTGAGGTAAAACTACGGATCAGGGAGAGGTATGTGGTCCAAATTACTCCCGCGTTCAAATGCACAGGCATCTGGCCTAGAAGCGCTGCCCAGTGGCCCATGCCTCACATCCCCTGGCCTGGCCCTAACCGGGTGGCAGAGGTCAAAGCCGAGGGCTTCAACCTCCTCTCCAAAGAGTGCTACTCGTTAACCGGGAAACAAAGCTCTGCTGAAAGCGACGCCTGGGTCTTGCAGTTCAGCGAGGCCGAGAACAGGCTTCTGATGGCGGGCTGCAGGAAGAAATGTCTCTCCGTCCTGAAAACACTGCGCGACCGTCATCTTGAGCTGCCAGGGCAACCCCTCAATAACTACCACATGAAGACCCTGCTCTTGTACGAGTGTGAGAAACATCCGAGAGAGACCGACTGGGACGAGTCCTGTCTCGGGGACCGACTCAACGGTATTCTCCTCCAGCTCATCTCGTGTTTGCAGTGCCGCAGATGTCCCCATTACTTCTTACCAAATTTGGACCTGTTTCAGGGAAAGCCTCACTCGGCTCTGGAAGCAGCCGCTAAGCAGACGTGGAGACTAGCAAGGGAAATCCTCACCAACGCTAAAAGTTTGGACAAACTATAAACTGACTGTCATAGCCTAATGCTACGACAGTACGGAAGGACGTTTGATATAACAATTTCGAGCGGAGGAAAATCCTGTTTTTCCAATCAATGTAAAGCAATTGACAAAACAATACGAAAACAAAAATGCAGGCGATTTATATGGAGAGAAAAATGGGACATTGCCAGAGTAAAAAAGAAAAGTGAAGGTACCTTTTAAGATAAATGTAGGCTAATAACTTTTGGTTGTCTTGTTTTAAATGTTTTCACAAAGTGAATACAATTTTATTTAAAATATATGCACAAAATCTTTAAGTGAAAGAATAAAAATGTAGCGTGCCAAGTTCAAATTTTTCATTGTGACCTTAAAATGAAATGTTAATAAAAACAAAGCAAATTACATTACAACTTGGCCTTGTGTTTGCAACATGTCTGGACAGTTCGGGTTTAAGGCTGTAGCTCGTTATTGAAATATAGCCAACAGACTATAGGCTACTTGATAAAGAATATCCTGAAAGCCTAAAAGCAAAACGAATACGCCTACACGTCAGAAAAGTTCATTTGAGACGTTTACGACAACAAACATTTTCCCTACACCACACAAGTCTAGGGCTTAAGCCGCTGCAACCTATAGGCCTACATAATTAATGACAATTTGGCACAACCTTTATTGAGCACAATCATACTTGTTTTAATGATAACTCACCCAATGATCTAGTTACTACAATTACAATTATCACTGACTTATTTTGGACAATAAGCATACAAAATGCAACACCACATTGACATGACGTTTGTAGCAATATACTTTGACTGGAAACATCTATGGATTCTTTTACAACACAAAATAGTCTCCAGATATACACATTTTGAAGTTGAAACTATTTTAGGCCTATATTTAAATCAATATTACTAATGCGTATTGAACGAAGACATGTAGGCCTAGCATGAAACCGTTTCTGCTTCTTCAGACAGTGGCGAGAAAATAATCGACAGGACTTCAAGGTTTAGCAAGGCGCAATGCAATTGTTTCTGCAGTGCTTTTCAAGAATGTAGGCTATCGCCCATCAGATGTCTAGGCGACCTAATTTTGTCATGTTTGTAATGTTGACACAATTTAAGTCAATTTGACCCCCCCCCCCCTCCACACACACACACGTTTTAAATCAAGTAGACGATTTTTTCTTCAACTACAAAATTACAAGCAAAGGTCCATTCTCAAAAATTAAAATGCGAAGTAGAGCCTGTGCTAAAATTAGCCAACTATTAGCTCTGTCCCATCACACATGGCAAGTTAGCCTTTTGTTTGCACAGGCCTATATAGGTGTACGAATTTGCATTGGACCTAAATGCTGTACATAGGGAGGGACTACATGCTCATTGAGAAACTTTTTTTCTCCCCCTTTTTTTGTATAGGCTAAAACCAGCTGGAAATCAGGGGACAACAAGCTGAAGTGGCTTCAAACCATTTATGCATTGGAAACGATATCGTCCACACATGAAATGCATAATTTTATATGATCAACAATGAGCCTAAACAATCCTCTACAGTGAGACGACAGCAATAGGCTAATGTACAGCACGGCTGTGGCTACTTATAAGGACATGACAATCATTCATGTTTGTAGTGAAGCGCTGGGGGTGTGCAGGGTCATGGTCGAGGAAAGCTGACCATTTTGAAGCTCACGTTAAGAATGACATTTCGAGGCGCTCAAAATCAATGGAGTTGAAGCCCCTCTCTTACCTTTGGATCGATAGTCTTAAAGCTGGGCTCTTCTTCATCCACCTCGAAGTAGAGTTCAGAGGCGGTGATGGACAGCGTCCCTTTCACCACCACTGCTGGGGCGACCAACTGTGCGCTGGTGCTCAAGTTTACTGGACCTGCGAGACAGACGAGGCCGACAGCGGTCGGTCAGAAAACAAAACATTAGCGCTATAAGCAAAAATAGCTCCCCTTCCCAACGCAAAAAAGCAGTGCATTTTAAAGCGCCGTAAATGTAAACACATAAACTCAACAAGGGCATGCGCTGACTTTTCTGGCGATTTTCTCTCTCTGTGAAAAGGCCATAATAATTGTATTTAAACACTGTAGGCTAAGTCTTCCACAATGAGTATGTGGGATTTGTCGGTGGGTTATCTAATTTCAACTATATAAAATATAATCACCCAAGAAAGACAAACTAGCACAAACGTATATGGACTTCAACGTGCCAAGAACAGTCATAATGGACAACTAGACTACAGGGTACTTAGGCTATGGTAGGTCTACATTTATGTTATTACAATGCGCATATTTTCGTGTTGCAATGTTGTCGATTTATATCTTGGACACTTTGGTTTGAAAATAGATACTGCCCTACAGTATAACTGTAATCACAGCATTTATTGTCAGTGCTTGGGGCACGAGCACGTTTGGGCTTGCGATAAAATAAAATATCAGCATCATTCGTAACCCAAAAGGCAGCCTTGTCAAAAAATAGAATCTGTCAATCAGACTCCATTGATTGCGGGCTGGCGCGAGCTCTGTTTAATCTCTCATCAATCTTAATTTATGCCATGATGACAATGAGCGTGAGGCTCGGGGGAGACATGGGTAAACTCATGCCCCTCTCTCCACGTGTGCTGATGCATTGTGTTTGCAGATGTGTGGCAGTGGCACGGAGCTGCACGACTTGATTTCCCAAAGCACCCTTCCCCACACAAACCGAATGGAATAAACAGATATGTTCATTTGCCGTCTATTTTCCTCTTCCCTTAGCTCCCCATAGTCCTCGCGACGCGAGCATTAACATTTAGGCTGATCCGGGGGTTGAAATAACATTTTTTCAATCACTCTCCGACATTCAATTACACCTGAATCAGACATCTGCTCGTGCTGGGATGCTGAGGCTAATGTCTAAGACCCCCCATGACAATATACTTCATCTTGGAACCCATGTCACTTTATTAGGCAGGATCCTCGCTTAATCCCCATTGTCATCCGGAGGCGTTCGTATAATTATTGATGCTCCATTTTCTAGTGAACATTATGTTACCGAATAATCAAAAAATGATAGGCTAAATAAGGATTAGAATGCAAGCCGATTACATAAATACACGCCACGTAGGCTATTCCAGAAAATAGATCATTTCGATAGCGAGAATAAGGCGGTAATAATGTAAATGTCTTACAATGGCGTTCAATTATTAAGACAAATTATTTTGTTTTTGCGTAAGAATAGGCTAGGCCGACAAGCCTACACATTTTAAATGCAATTTAGATAATTGCTATTGGAGAGTAAAATGTATTTAGCCTTCAATATCCTATGAATATGGCGTTTGCAATTTATGGTTGTAATGGCATATTTTCAGGTTTTAAATTTAATTGTGGAGAATTGGGCACAAACATAAGAATGACACCACATTAGCGTCAAATACATTTGAATAATTTAAAATAAATGGGGAATCGGAACCTAAACAATAGCATAGAACCCCCAACAACACTGGCTTTATTAGGGTGCCAATCTACTGTCTCTCTCCTGAGAACGACTATACACTTTTCGCCCTTTATTTTGTCCCACACTTATTTGATCCCAAACAAAAACACGCGTTTTCGATATAGGCCTATGCGCAAGGGAAGCTGCCAAGGCGGTTGTCTAATTGGCGATGTGAGCATTTGACCTCTACCCTTGCAAGGAAAGGCAGAGATGCAAAGCCAAAGCGATCAGAGGGTCTGTAATGAGAGAGACTTGTCAGAGATAATGGCGGGCGCTGAGGACATGATCCTCCCTCATTAACGGTTAGAAGTCCCGCTTGCCTCATCAGCACGCGCAAGGATGCAAGACAGAAAAAGGCACGTGTGGAGGGGTCATGGAAGAGATACTGTGTTCGACGTGCATGTGGAAGAGATGAAAGGATGAGCTACATTACCTGTTAGGTTCTCCAATTCCTTCTCTTCCAAAGATGACAGAGTGTCATCGTCCCCGTCCAACAATATCTCACTCTCTGAGTTCTGATTTCCCAGAGCTTGACTTCTAATGGACTGCTTGCCTTTGAGAATATCTTCCTCGGGAGCTGAAAGGAGAAAGGTCTTTCTAAAAATCCGTCATGCATAATTGGTGTTTTATCCAGTGCAGAGGTGAGTATGCTACATGAAAAGATTGTGAATGTACAGAGTAAAATAGATACACATGCAATGATGTTTAACCATTTAACATGGACACCAGATGTTAACAACATGTATCATTTCAAGTCATGCCACATTTAATGTAGTTGCTTATAAATGTGTTATATGTAACATATAGCATACATTCTGATTAAATCTTTACTAATTTGTTTACTTATTTCAGTAAATTAAATGACACAATTGATCTTAAAAGTGTAGTTTCTGATTTGGAGTCCACTAAATTATAGTCACTTATACAGTATAATTTGAAATATTGCCTATAAAGTGCTGTAATTACACCAATAAAAATTACATTGCAAACAAACCGTAACAAAAACAAAAATCAGATGCAATGTGCTTCACATGCCAACAAGTAACTATGGGTACTGTGAACATATCACATCACGATGCAAGGAATGTAAACACCAAAACTAGATTACTGGAAAGCTGGCAACACTTGAACAACAGTTGTAGGCTACAATTTTTTTTGCAATATACCGAAATTTGTCAAGCTTGCAATAATGTCTAAACACAGCTGAGATACTTGTAATGACCCTTGGGAGGCTTTGGATACTGAACACATGCCTGGTTAAATTTACAGACAGGATTCCCATCTTATATTGCTGTTCTTTCACTGTGGCATTATGCCAGCCATACCCATATAGCAAGGGGTATCGCCATGCTATATTATGTTGCCTTTCTCCATACAATTGACTTTAATTGTACAAATCTAATATTCCAAATCTAATAGTTAGATTTCACAGTTATTACCTCCTCATTTTCAGATGCAGATATGGTGGCCTATGATTTAGGCTATAGGAACACTATAGGGCCAAGCTGATAACTGATACAAATGGCTCAAACCAAGGCCCAGAAATCACAGTTAAAAGTTCATTTCCCTTTTTGTCTTTGTATAAAAGACATGAAAACAAATACAATCTCTCTGGCCAGACGGTTATTCAGGAACACAAGCCAAACACATCACAACAAAGCGAGGGCCGCACGCTGTCCATTTTGATTTCAACCAAACATGACTTGAGGTTCCAAATGGATTATTTAAGAAAAATGGTAATCTGCAAACATTTACGGAGCCCTGCATTCCCCAGTGTGCATGGTAAAGATCCACAGACAGGTCTACTGTACATGCACTGGCAAGGCTTCCATCTATGTAAACACAGTTGGCGAGACAGGGAAGTCCCTCATGCGGGCCCTCCTGGGTGTGTGTGTGTGATTACTTCCACACGGCGATGGCCTTATACACATACACACCCCACCAGAAACTACTGGACACAGATTCCCTCCTTCACCTTCCGCTCTATCACAGCAACATCACCTAAGGGTGGATTCATCTGCATTTCCTTTAAACGCACAGTCATTCTCATATATAGCTGGGGACCGAAGAAGCCCGGGCTGAGAAATCTCTTGTCATGGAAAATATGCTGCTTACTGATATTTAGAATGGTCTTCCTGTAATTAAGTCTCCCTTGAGGATTCTTTACTTAGCGGCACTGAAATCACTACCAGCTTCCTAATACATACCACATGCCACGGCATTCACACCGAGCGAGTGGACTGGGGGACTTGACAGAAGAGTGAGTTTTAAAAGCAGACATGTGTATTTGAACTTCTGTACATTCCACCCTAAACATTGCTCAGTAACTTTAACCACAAAACTCAATATCCCCCTCGCATGCAGATGTCACCACAAAAGAGAAGCAAAACAATACTACAACGACATACTAGTGTAATAATACAAATACTAGTAAAACAACTACTACAACTTCTAGTCCAACTACTAATATTACTAGTACATCAACTACTTATAATACTACAACTACTAGTAATTACTACTACTATTACAACATTGCACCTACAAAAAATACGTGTACTTACTACAATTACTACTACGACTAGCACTTCAAATATTCATACTGTTATTGCAGCTACATATGTCATTTTTATTGATGAGTTAAAAATCATAGGAAACAGACCAACTACATGATATGAAAATCAGCAGTTTAATAGTAACTCATCCTTATTAATAATAATACTGAAGTACATTCATAATTGTATCTTAATCAAGTTATTAAATATTGCCAAACTATGCTGGATATATTTGCAACTCATATTTCACCTTTAAGGGAACCATCTAGACCTATTTTCTCTACCTTGACTTTCAAATGCCCGTCTATATGTGACTCAAAGCATGCATGCATGAGCAAAGCAATTAAATTGTCAGAATTAACAAATTTGTTTTTAACAAGAGTGTAGCCAGTAGTGTGGTCGTGAGGCGTGTATTGATCGCCAGAACAGAGACATTAGTCTTCAGGTATTTACACTGCCACCTTTGGTCCACAGGCCCAAGGACTGTGCCAAATCAATCCCCCAGGAAAGATGGCTCTTTCCAGCCATAAATACATAAATTGTCCCCCCACCCTCACACTCCACCAACCGACCAACTAGCCGCCACGCGCCAAAGCTTTCCTGAGTGGAAATTGTCCTCTGCGTTTTGGCTGAGTATGAATGATCACGGTTGTACGTGATTTTTCCCCCCCAGTACATCTCATGTTTAGAGGATATCGTTATGAATAAAGTTACTTAAAAAAAATCCAGGAAATTTCGCATACAAATCAAATAGTTGCAAGAAATGTGCACTACAAGAAAACAAGTATGATTTAAGACGATATTATATTTGAGAAAAACTTACGAAAAGTTTTTCAAATACATAACCTAAATAAGACTTTGTAACTTAAGTTACTGTGGTGAATTTCAAATGGTAAGGTGTTACCACCAGTAGCTAGAAATCCTGTGAAATCCAGACTTGATCATGCACTAGAATGTTTTCTTTTGGGCTAGGGGGGGGGGGGGGGGGGTGTGACACTCTCCACGTTCTCCCTCTTCATCTGATGAAAATAATTACAGCCAGATATGACCTTTGTACTCTGCCTGAAAAGCGGGGCTGCGTTCTCATCTTGAGCCTCGCTTCTGCAACAAATGTCGGGTCGGCAAAAACAAGAGGAAAGGTTACATCACAAAATGGAGTCAGGCAGGCCTCAACGTCAAAGAGTAATTTTAATGATATACTCGCCAAACTGCCGTTAGGCAATACTCTCTTGAGGTAACGTCCCCTTAACATGGACGGATAGCGTTTATGTATGTCTACATACAAAATACATTCTCTATGATATAATCTGTCGCTGATTTTGTGATAAATGAAGTATGAATGGAGTATGCAATTTATACATGATGGATAATTTTATTGATACTGTACTAAGAAAAATCTACTGCTTTGCCTCATGATTCATCTCAACTTACTTGACTTTTATGAAAATAGTTCCCATTGGGGTACCAATACTATTAATCAGAGCAATTAACAGGACATTTTTCTTTTTACCAAACAAAGGAAAAATGTATCATAAAGCGAGTAAAGACAAAGATGTGTGTGTGAGAGAGAGCAAAAGAGAGAGAGTCAGAGAAAGAAAGAGAGAGAGCGAGAATGACCACTAGGCCCTGTGTCTCCAGCTGCCTGCACAAAGCGGCCATTACTGCGGACCGCCTGGTCTCTGAGGATGCTGGGATTCTGAACGCTTATTGCTTTTAGATCACATTCTTATTGACTTCTGTCACACTGCTCGTTTGTCTACGGGACCGATGTCACGTTTTAAAGGGGAGTCGGGGGGGGGACCTGCCCTGTGAGACATATTGGAGACGTTTTGGCCCGTTATTGGTTGAGCGCGATAGGTTAAGTCGGTAAGAACAGGCCCGGCCGAGTGCTGATTGCAAACCCTGGTGTGGGCTGCAATGGCGGGATACTACCCTAGCAGAAACAAGGGATTATGGGAGCTCTGCAGGAAACGCGACTCCTACTCCCAACAGGGAGCACAGGTTACAGATGGCGCATTGCGACCGGCAATGTATTTTTTTTTTTCTCCTTTTCATTTTTGAGTAATGAAAAGTTAGTAAATGCTGGGACCTGGTTTGGTTTTTGCACCTGCTGTTGTAAAGCAAGTGCAAGGAAACTGAAGAGCAAGGTAAGAATTGATTGACCGTATTTCCAACACTAGAATGGGGAAAGGTAATCAATGCTGTTGGTTTTAACGACATAACCGTCTGCGAGAGAATACCACAGTATTGATGTGGCAGTTCGAAACTACATCCACTTCATTTCATTTGCTCTTTGTGAGGCTTGCTTTGAATAAATGGTAGGGCTATTATTCCAAGGTGATATAACTGACAGTAAACCTACTCTACTGTCATGTGAAGTTAACTGAGTCTACACTAGTAATACATAACGAAGCAGTAATACATAAAGAAGCCTAATGATTAAAAACAATACTTTTCAATCTTGAAAAAAGAAAAATGTATTCCCACATTTACCCATAAAGATTCACAATTGGAGAACTTTACCGAGGGGGGTGGGGGGGAGAGAGACGTGACATGTTACTCACCATTAATGCCAGTCACTGCATGCAGGAAAAAGGAAAGGAACAAACGACATTCATTCATCTCCACTGAAATGTTATGCTAACTGATATCACAGGAAGGGATTTTCAAAGTAAAAGTACAGGGGCCCTGACACTACGTGTGTGTAAGAGGCGGAACTCAAAGCACCCATTAGCTCAGCATAAGCTAATGCAAAGCAAATAAGTGAAACTACCTGTGTGAAATTCAAATGTGTGACTTTTCTTTTTTTCCTTTTACAATGCTTTGCACTATAAAACGTTTTATGGCAACCATAGGGCTAATTTTTACTGGCTTATACCTGCTGCCACCAAAGAAGGCAAGCAGACAGGCGGGCAGGCTGGCAGACGGTTGCACCTAGGAAGAGCAACGAGAGACTGACCGTGGTCGGCAGCGGCCTTGAGCGTGGCCTGGGACTGTGTGGATCCAAAGGGGTTCCTGACCAAGCGACGGCGGCGCCTCAAGTCGTCCTCCCAGTAGTCGAGGCGCCAGAACTCCCTGGGCCGGCTGTGTGGAGACAGAGGTAGCACATGTGTTAGCGATTACCAGACAGCGTGGAGCAGCCGAGCACTGTGCTGCTTCGGCCGCGGCCCTCGCCGGCCGTTCATAAAGCCGGCCTTGTTTTTGCTGTCTTTGCTTTCTTTTTTTACTGACGTGCGCACCTTTAAAGTCACTCAAATTCAGACACACTTTCTACATCCGGCGTCCTTGAAAACAACATAACCGTCGTCCGTGACTAAGGTGCACCTAGGTTTTTCATTTCTCTCTACCTTTCTTTCTTTCTCCTTTCTCTTCAGAGGATAAGGTTGAAATGCACTAAATACATCATGTTGGAATGAGCCGCTGACAGAGTGATCAGTTTCCCCACACTGCTGGCATGCTCTCCCATACTGGGCTCATTTCAGACCCAGCAGGGCATCCCTTGCCGGGCCAGGCCTCGGCTGTTAAGATGAGGAAAAGGCCATTACAAATACAAGGGGAGAGAGAAGGGGGGTAGCATTAACAATATTAATCAAACGTCTACAGCTGCCATCATCTTTCTTCCCAATTTGCTCCTCCTTGTGCCGGACGGGGTCAGTAAATCATCTCGACTTTGTCTTCGGGGTGTGGAAAGCGTTAAACTTTTAATGAGTCAACACTACAGCAGTTTGAAAAGTAGGACTTCAGGAGTAAAGCATTATTCATATTTGAAGTAAAAGGGATTTAATTAAAACAATCTTCTAAAATATTCATTACCTCTAGCCCCTGAGGCACACAGCACAACATAAGGATTCCCCCCCCCCCCCCACATTTAAAATTGTGTTTACTCTGGTTAACTGATTAATTGGAGTTTAGGGGTGAAATCCGTGGACAGCAGAAGTAGTTGAAAATGTAAATATAGAGTGTGATGGATGCTGTATTTCGGGAGGGGCTGAATACAAGACACGTGGTTAGGCTGAATCCGTAGAGAGCTACAGTATGATCTGATTTCAGCTCTGCCCCAAACTCCAGTGACTTGGAGTGATGCACTGGGAGGACCTCTGCAACGCACACATGCACCAGGGATGTGTTGGGGTTGTTTTGAGGTTGAATTAAAGTTGCAGTCTACTACCAAATGGCTTTAGCAGTGCTTGCAAAAAACCCTCTGTGGCCTGACTTATCGAGGCCTGGTGAAATATTAGTCTGTAAGTCCATCGCGCTCCGTCGAAGTGAGAAGAAGTTTTATTGTGCAACAGGGCTCGCACGCCCCCAGAGAGATAAATCAGGATAATAGCCACCTAAGCACCCTCTAGATACACAACGCTTTTATGTCTGGGTATTTCACTAAGGGACTGCAAGTATGTTAATGCAGACTCACCCTAACCACAAATATTAAATTTCAAAAGACAGTTGGACAGCGGAAACCTTTAACGAGTACCAGGAAAACGAACTAAGCGAAACAGAGAGATGCACATAATGTAGTTATGTGCAGTTAATGTAGTTAAATTAGTAAAAACCCACTCAAAAAAAATCTACTAGAAGAGGGCAGTGGAGTCCAACTTTCAAACCTATCCTGAATGTTGATGTTAGGGCTGGAAGCAGTGTGGAGGGGTGCAGGCATCAGCCTGGGTAACACACAGGGGCAGAACCCTGCCTGGTGGGGGGGTTTATACGATCTGCTGTCGAATGCCACTCTAGCCAGGGGCTCACCACAAATCTTCAGCCCCAACACCCAATGATCACACAGGGGCCTCTTAAAGGGGAAGGGGCTTTACACAAGAAAATAAATACAATTTCAACCAGGCCCTTTAAGACCTCTATGCCCCGGCTAATGAAAACCATTAATTACTTGATTTATCTGTCGAAAGAAGAAAAAGAAAAGTCTGTCTGGAAAATGGGGGCTGGTTGTAGGAGAGGGATAGACGGCCGCTGCTGGATTCCTACAGGCTCCAGGACCCAGACGTTCCACCGAGGACATTTAACGTGATGCATAAGGGGATAGCTAGCAGGTCGCTATTAAATATTTCACAGGAAACATTCTTCGGCTCGCAAGCAAAGACAGGGATGTTAGAGCTCCTGCATTAAAAATGTTGGGGGGTTTTTTTCAAGGGAGGACACGTGACGAAGAAATGACAGAGAGAGAACAGGCTGCAAGGGCTGATGCACATCTTCTGGAGTGGACTGGAAAAAAAATAGCTACAAATGTGGGAAAATGATGCAGTATTATGTTGGATGGGGTTTAATCTCTGCAGCCTTTGCAAACACTTACATTCCTTCCTAGTTCATAATAACAAATGTTAGAAAGCATTACAAGACCATGCCATTGGCTGCTTTGCAGATGAACCAAAAATGTAAGACCTGAATGATCCTAAAGTTAACCTGTTAACCTAAAAACTTGTAAGGTCAAATCAATAGTTAGTAAGTAATAGATAGAAAGATTCTAGGGATATTTGTGTTCTGTTCTATTGTTGCCAAGGATACTGGGCACTGGGGACATGTGTGACATGAGCAGGGGAGCTGGCTCGCTGTGCCACCAGAAGTCTGCGAGGGCCCAGATTTCGCAGGGCTACAAAGACCCTGCCCGTGTTCAGCTGTGATAGTCTTCCAGCGCAAACAGCCTCTTCATCATCCTGACTCGAAGCATTCATCTAAGAAAATGATTATTAAGGCTCTGTGCGGCACGCCGCCATGAAACTGCTCCTACTCTCGTCTCAACCAAGGGAAGGGCCTTTCACACAACATGCATCAATCGTTCAGAGCTACGGCTGTTGGCAGGAGTAATTAGTCGCGAAGTCGGGGAACAACCTCCTGTCCTCGTAATTATCCACCACGCCGTGCCGCCATGACAAGAGCAGCCCTGATGAAGGGCTGCGGACTGGGTGCACACGGAAGGACGGACTGGCGGAAAGCCGCTCTCCGTCATCAATCCCCCCCGCTGAGAGCGCCGCGGCTCATGCCGAGTGCGTTTCCACTGTGATAAATTATTCAGCGGCTCATCCATCGCCCCGGTGGCATCGGAGGAATTACGGCGCCGCCATTCTTCAAGATAACAACAATTAAAATCACAAAAGGCCAGAGCCGAGACGGCAGGGGCCCAACGAGCCGCTGGTGTAATTAGTAATTAGTTTACTCATAAAGGAGTCGGGGAGGCCCACTCGTTAGGCCTGCTTGAAAGCATGTTGAGAGTGTGAGCATGCTGGTGTGTGTGTTTGTGTGTGTGTGTGTGTGTGTGTATAATGTATGTGTGTAAAGAAGCACTTAGGGGAGAGTGTGGGATTTCTCCAAACCTGTTTAAAATGGACCACATTTGCAACCGATGAGAAAGCGACATTTATGTGAAGCGGTAAAATAATATTAGGCCTTGGGCCGTCCTCTGGATGCACTTCAGGGGTTCAGGTTTGAAATGCGACGAGGTTTACCAACAGAGAAGACAAATAGTGCACTCTGGGCACTCCTCTGAAGGAAGACGGCACCGCTTCACACTGAAGAGTAAACAGCGCAATCAAAACAGATCATTGTATTCAATAAACACGATGGCCTTGCATCAACAGAGCAGCATGCGGAGGTATGTGCGTGTGTATGGTGGGGTATTACCCATAGCCTCCTATTCAAAACTTAAATGGTGCTACTAAATTGTCCATTCACAACAAACAGAGAGCAACCCGAATGGCAGAAGCACGTCGAGTAATAAAGGAACTGGTTTCCTTCCGGCGTTTGTGCTCAGGGTGACAGTCTGGCCCTGCTAGCTGGTTCATGAAGCACTCATTTGGAGACCAATACACAAAGGGCAAGGACGGAGCGCATCTCTACGCTACGAATCTCCTGGTCTTTGGACACTAGCACCACGTGGTAAGCACACAATCAATTACAAGCCGATACATGTCAGGCGATGACATGTGACTTTGGATACTGATAAGACCATCAATACTTGAACCACTATTCAAACATGGATGGGAGTATAGCTTGCTTTCAGCTCAGCTAGCTACTGACCATGCACTGGACTGAAAAGACTATTGGCATACATGTTTAAATGATACAATGATATGACAGTTATTGACTAAATTCCCACTTCTTACATATAATTACTCCCATTTGAGCCCTTGTCAATACACTGTCAATTACATGAAATCTAATTTGACATTTATAAACATATCGTTAAGGGAATAAAAAATGTACTCTGCTTTAATTTAAGGATAAAGGATACTCAGGCAAACACAGATGTGTTTACTCTAAAAAACATAATCCTAGGTTTCAACAGAGGACAAATCCATTAACCCCTGCTAATAGCTTATACATAAATGGGACTTCAAGCAGTTGTGGATGGGAGCTAACGTTGCTTATCGCCCTATTCAACCGCAGTTAAAAAATGCTAATAGATTCTTCCTGAGCGGGCACAGAAAGTTTGATAGCACTCCCATTTCAATGGCCAAATTGTTCTTTTTCTGACAAGGACAAACGATTGCCATCCATCAAGATCCAATCGGGATGCAGGCATAGCGTCTCTTTCCGGTCCAACCAATTACAAAGCACTTCACTTTTTTTTTTTTCAAGAGCAATAAGAGAACAACATTGGGGATGAACGGCAGGATCATTTACTGCCAAGGTGAAATGAACGATTGTGAAAATGTGTTTCTAATACGGGATCATGGGGAAGTTCTACAGAGAGGAGGTGATATTGCCGTTTGAGGAGGGTCTTATTAAAAAGGGTGGAGATTATGCAAATCATACCAATCTGACCTTTATTCCCAGAATACAGGGGGTGTGAAGGAGTGTGTTGTGCTTTCATACATCACTCCTTTCCAAGGCGCTTTGGCCAGGACAAACACTCATTTATAACCTTTGAGTGCAGATTAATTCGACTACATTCAGGATTGCATATATGCAGAATAGATTTCTCCCTTTGCTTTTTTTTTCTTTTTTTTTTTTCATTAATGCAAGCCCTCATTGACGAGTTTCAAATTGCTTAAACGTGGGGGTTATCTGCGAGATCATTTCATTTGATTTGCATAAACCATGTGTTTAGAGGGAAACGAGTGAGAGAGTGTGAGTGAGAGAAACAAGGGGGGGGGGGGGGGGGGGGTGAGGATTTGTCATGTTGAGGGCCTTGGCGTGAACACTTCTTCTTTGTCAAAGCGGAGACGGCGATCTCTCCTCCAGTACCTCTAGCCTCAAATTAAAAAATGAAACGGGACCCAAATGCCTTTTCCGGAGATGTGGGCATGATTAAGTCCTGCTGAAGTGATGCTCTACATATGCATAAACGCACATCCAAACGATGTGTGCTGGGCCCAGGCCATTTCCATGTTGTTTATGTAAATCCTCCTGCACGTAATGTTGTTTATGTGTTTTACCCAAAGGTAGCTTTCGGGTCAGTGAGGCAGAATGGCTTCTGTCTGGGATCTTAGATGACTTCCCTGATGTGACTCTGCTCATCCTTTTTGTTTATGACAAGGCTGAGGACGCTCATTCAAATATCAATTTGGATCTGTGGTGCTCGATCTGTCCTGCACTACATACTGCAGGGTGAATTAAGACCAGTGTTGCATATGCAACACATTGCTTTAGGTTTATGTTGTCTATCAGATCAGGCATACCTTGAATCAAATACATGCTTTCTGAACACAAATGTTGAGAAGTTTTTCTTGCAAACATATAACTGTAGATGTATCCATCTCTCTATTTTTTATTTTTTTATTTTTTCTAAAGCGATTCCACCTTCAATGTTTTCATCTTCTGAAACACTCGAGCAGACGTAGAGCTTTTAGTACGGAGGAGAGCAGCGACTGAGCACGATTGGGCATCCCTGCTGCAGTTATGTGGGGACGCCCCCCGTCTCGTGATGAGCCGAGCTGGCGCTCTGCGTCTCTCAGGACGGGAGGCAGAATGCTTGGGATCCCTCCCCAGGCCTGTTGGAGCACAGCATGGCTCAACCATGCTAACGACAAATCCACACAACTCATGTGCCTGTCCC
This sequence comes from Osmerus eperlanus, assembly GCF_963692335.1. NCBI lineage: Eukaryota > Metazoa > Chordata > Actinopteri > Osmeriformes > Osmeridae > Osmerus > Osmerus eperlanus. The sequence goes on from NC_085031.1 coordinate 13,200,098, forward strand.
ACATTAAATAACAACAGCAAAGTAACCCCCCATAAAAGGTTGAAACTAACAAGGGAGGGAGTGATATTGCATCTCTGTAACATCACCCTGCTCTCAGGGACTCCCGTGGGTCGAGCATGCGAGAGTTTGCAGTCTGGCTGGGACTCTGTAGTGCCAAATGAAAAATGCTAATACGCCCTAATTACTGGCGGCTTAGTATCACGCGCCCGCCAATTAGCAGCAATTAAACTCAGTGTAAATTCTGTGACAAAAAGGGAGGGAGGGGGGGTATGGAAATTATATACTAATTATATTTGGCTTGCAGGGGGAGGGGGGAGAAGAAAGAGTTGTGTTAAAAGAGGGGGTGAATATAAACCAAAAACTGGTTTGTTATGGAACAAACCATGTCCAGTAAAAATGTGCAAAAAATCACTGGAAAATGTAAGGATTGAACAAAAGTAAATGTTTTGAAACTACGAGGTAAAAAGGTGTACTCCAGAAACAGGTTATGAAACGAAACATTTTTTAAGCTACATAAGTAAAATTCATTTGTTTATCCTTTTGAAGCATTGAACATCAGTGGTGTTTTTGATGAGCCACACTACTTTTTCGGCCCTTTTGACAACATGCGTTTGTCCCCATCTATCACAACCTTCGCTGCTAAGTAATGAGGCTAGCCTCTGGACCAGAGATGCATAATTTTGCCATTACCAGTCTATTCTCATAATGTTCTGACCTCTAGCCTTCAGAACTGATCTTGGATGTCATGACAAATGTAAACTGGTATAGGACGATCAAAAATTTCCATTCCCCCCCCCCCTCCACACACACAAAATAAATAAATACTTTGAAAAAAGCTCCCAATGGTGTCTGAGATTGTGAAAAGCTTAAGGGAGGGGAGGGGGGGCGATCAGTCTGAAACTTCCCATTTATTACATGTGGACAGAATCATCAGCAATAAGCCTCTGACATCCAACAAAGGTGGCCTATAACGTTCGAATTTAAATGTAAAAACACAATTAGATAATGTGAAACACATAACAAAATGACACGTCATGTGATATCACCCCCTTAAATAAACTAGACGAGCACAATTACATCTGGAGCCTTTTCAAAACATCCAGGTACGGGGGGACCGGCTGACGGCTAAAAACCAATCACCGCCAGCCCCTTCCCTCTAGGTTGTGAGGTATGGCCCGTGCGTGTGTGATGATGCAGGACCGGGGACGGGGGACGACTGTGACGACTGTGACAGACTCATCTAACACGGCTGTCTGCTATTCATGAGGCCCTCCTCCCCTCTCTCCATCATGCCTCTGAGGCCCATTATACAACACTTATGGCACAATGAGTGTGTGTGTGCCGCGTAATCATGTCAAGTACTACACTTGGAGAGCGGGAGAGAGAGAGAGACGGTACTGTATCTGTACACTCTGTGGCTGATTTGGACCCTAATAATAAAATCCTGTAAAATCTTGTGCATTATGGAAGAGAGACACTGACATAATCAGAATATCAAAAAATGGTGTCCTTTGATAATATTTTTTTTTATAACATATACTATTTAAAATATACACAATATGCAAAGCGTATGATTTAATACAAACAGAGAGAGAGAGAGAGAGAGAGAGAGAGAGAGAGAGAGAGAGAGAGAGAGAGAGGAAGCTAAATCCCGACAATACAAATGGACAGTCCCTGGAAGCCCTCCTTCCTCCTCCTTCCCTCCTCATCTTCCTCTTTCCCACTCGGAAGACACTTGGTATTTTATGTGGCCCTTTTCTGCTTTCGCAGCAAGGAAAGCACTGGATTCTAAAGATAAAGGCGATTTTTTTTGTGGTAAATGGTGGAAGTAGCAAAATAAATGACCCACTGGGCCAGCGTGTAATTACAGTGGCTGGGGAACGTACCAATCTATCAAGACTGAGGGGGAGTAGGGGTCTGACACGCCACAGTGGGGGTTAGTCAAAGGAGATAGCCTTTGACTAACTACTGGCCCCTGACAATCGATACTCCCCAGATATTGCATTCTGGAAGAGCGGGGCCTTAAAAACTTACCAAATGGCTTTTCATTCAGATATTGATCAGTCCCCCTTATCGTGACCTTGCTCCTCGAAGGCCATATACTTTCTTAAGGGTATATGAAACTCATAAATCTGGGAGCCGCTCCACACACATATACTCACACACACACACACACACACACACACACACACACACACACACACACACACACACACACACACACACACACACACACACACACACACACACACACACACACACACACACACACACACACACACACACACACACACACACACACACACACACACACACACACACACACACACACACACACACACGGCCAGGACTGGTGGCTGTGAGTGGAAGGGAATGCTGGTGCAATAGGTCTTTCTCTTAGATGGTGAGCCTGTTTTCACAATATCACAGGGACTCCATTACATGTCCCACGTCCAGGAGGATAGGACACAAGGACGCAGGATGGCACAAGTTCACCAGAGAGGAAAGATGCTCTGGGGATACCAGATCAGGCGACATCCCTGCAGATATGTTTGGGATGTCTCAGCCAGTCAGTCTGGTTTAAGCCTCTTCAGGTGTTTGTCCACGCACGAATGGACACACAATAATGAGCTTGCCGTCCAGGCAAGTGAATACTACATTCACAAAACCATGCATCACCATCGCAGCCTTAAACGATAAAATACAAATACTCGCCATCAACTTCAACTGTATCCCACAAACCTCTGAAGAGTGAGCGCATTAGAATGTAAAACATTCATTTCCGTACTGCATGGGCAGTGGTTAGCTGCGTTAACATATGGACAGCATCAACCGTTAATACGTTCCACCATGACACTTTGTTACTATTCCGTACAAGCCCGGCCACTGTGTTGTATATACAGTCAGAGGTAAATGTTATCATTGAGGGCATATTCTAATTCATATCCATAACCCCAGCCCGCACGGTAGGGGTTCTGCGGACCAACATCATTTTATATAACGGATGGATCGGAATGTTCGCATGTCAGAACTCCGATGTTAGGCCCACTCCTGGGAGGTTTAGCAAATGTCGTCCGTTTGCAACAACTGTAAGGTCTCTGGTATACGTGTGTTTGGGTGGAAGGGTCATGTTATCAAATCCCTTTAATGTCAACGCCAAACGCCTTGAGATTTCTTGCCGCGATTAATGCTCATTTACAAAGATGTCCGTCGGCGACAGGGGTGAGTGTATGCCAAGATGTTTATGGCTGACGGATGGTCGTGCAGATACGTCTGAGAAAACTACTCGCTGAGCTAATTGGTTTTCAGAGTAAGCTTTTGAAGGAAACTATGCCGTGTTCCTACCAAGAGGCTGCAGAGACCCAAGTGGAAGAACAGCTGCTCTAGCTCGGCATTCTGGGACGGCACGCATGTTTGTACGTAGGCCATAAGTGTTTACAAGCAAACCAGAACCATTAGTGTAAAAAAAAAACAAAAAAAACATTGCTGAGAATTGGCTACATGGTAAAAATGGCAATAATCTATTTTGAGGAATGTATTAAATTATATGATTTGTTGTGGCTTTCAGCTTAGCTTCAAGCTTAGCTTTAATATAGTTTACACACTATTGTTTCAAAGTTTGAGGAAATAGCTGAACATTAGTATCCTCTTTCGACCATACAAAACTAATAATCTTGGGAATTCTGATTTGGACCTTCTGCACCTCAACCCTGGCAATGCTATAAAAGCCACAAACTTGCATGCCAGCTTGTTGAGGAACTTAAAGCATAGGCTAATGATTTTCGGAAGGATTCTCAAATATAAACTCAAGGATGACGTTGGATTAGGATCCATTACAACGACCGGTCTGGTGTTTATTCCATTTCCAAACGCAGCTCTGAGAATATGATGGACAGATAAGGTTGGGGAGGGGGTCCTCGTTTCTACATCAGAGAAACAAGCACTTGAGACCTATACACACACCGCCACGGAGAATCACTCATCTGTGAAGGTTTAGTGGTACACTAGAGGGGCAGAGGCTGCGAGTATCCCTCCATCTCTCCCAGCCTGTTCCTCTCCTCGTTCCCCTCTCCAGTCCCTCCAGTCTCTCCATCCTCTGCCCCCCTCCATCAATACCTCTATCTCTCCATCTCCAACATCCACTGGTAAACAGTCATGTTCTTGTTTCCTAACTCTCATAATCCCCCGTGACAAGCAGACTCCTAACTTCCTTATTCAGCTCTGCTTATCCACTCCGAGCACAGCTGTCGTTTATAAGAAGTGGGTTCCAGACACTGAGCAGACCAGTGTTTTAGTATGATCTAAAGCTACACTATACTGTACGTCTGGACCGCAATCACAAAAAATGCTTTGGGAGATCCCGCCAACTATTCCTTCAGGTTCAATCTGGTAGGCATAGCTGTACCGAGCGGTGCATTGGCTCAAAACAGATGCGGATCAAGGTGGTATATGCTAGCTGGCAGAGCTCAGTGGGACTACCACAGCACACAGGCTGTGTGCAATTAACCAAGGGAATTATGCATGGTTAAAATGATGTGGCCAAAGCCTGGCAGGTAATGGGGCCTGTTATGTTGGTGTGTTTGTCTGCATCTGCCGGTTTGATGGGGATTCAAGTGTGTGTGTGCGCGTGTGTGTGCGTTGGGGGGAGGGGGTGAAGAGAGGGAATAATATTCTTGCGACATGATTATACATCCAGTCTGCTTCTAATGTCATACGTAGACAGTAAAGTGTGCCATTACAGTATACTTTTTATAAAATGAAACCAAACTACTGGCTTGTATCCACAGTCAAAGACACAAACACCCTTGGGGTTACGTCCAACAATAGAACAATGCCCCTGTTTTGCACACAAAGGGATTATACCTAGCACACACACACAAGCGTAGGATTAAGCGGATGGATGAAGTGAACCACCCCCCCTATCTAACACTGGGTTACAGGAGCCTTCGCCTTGAAGGTTGAGGCCCAGCCAATGACAAACTACAAGATAAAATAGTAATGCTAATATCAATAGTTTGTCCATTACAGGTCAGCTAACTGTCCGGCGGAACAGTTACAAAGCTGTCTGTTTCGATCTTGTCCTGCCGATCGATACAGGGGCATACTGTTTCAATTTTGCTTGCATTGATTTTCCCCGGAGCACAGCCTCCTCGGACCATCAGTCTTTGTGAAGGGGAGGAAGATTTGATTTACTGAAGAAAAATTGGAGCGAGCATCACAGTTTTTTTTCCCCTCACAAACCCCCCCCCCCCCCCCCCCCCCCCAATCGTATTCTTTTTTTATTTTTTTTATTGAGGCTGTGACACGGAGGGGGAGGGAGGGAGATGGATGTCCCTGGGCTGAAGAGCTTCTGCCCTCTGGGCCTCCATTACAACACAGCAGAGGGGAGGGAAACAAGCTGCTTAAAGTAGAGATGAGAGAGGGAGAGAGAGGTAGACCCACAGAGAGAGAGAGAGAGGGGGACAGTCAGATAGATAGACAGAGAGACAAGGGTAGACAGAGGGAGAGGAATGAAAACACGTTCACGAGAGAATGGGACTGAGAGAAAAAGGAGAGATGGGGATGAGAGAAAATGGAAGACAGATAACACAATTGCAATAGAGAATATAAGAAGAGCTAGCCAGTGCATTTGAAATAGTTGAGCATTAAAAGTGGAAAAGGGGGGGGAGAGAAAATGGTGCAAATAATAGTGACATATTACAATAGTTAATTGCATCGAATCGTAACCACGTAAAAATGTATGTGAAATAACCACAACAAATGCCTCAACATCAACGCTTGCCTGTAAGTTCACCCTTGCGGTCCCTTTCAGCATTTCAGCTGCTACACTGCACCACAAGAGCTACCTCCTCTAGTTCTCTTTCCCTCTCTCACTCCCTCTCTCTGGACCCATAACGTATTTCCATGCTACATTAGTCAGCCTATTTGAATGCAATAAAGGAAGAATGGAGAGAGAGAGAGTGTGGCCCACTAAGGCGACGGGCCAGGTATTCTCCATCATCTCCATCTCATCTCTCCGCTGGTCCGACCACTTTGCTCAGGTGTCATGTACATCAGAGATGATTTGTTTCCTGACCCAAAAAAACACCAAGCAGCCAGAGAGCACCATGACCCCCCGCCCCCCTCCTCTGCACCTCCACCCCCACCCAACCAGAAGAGAGAGAAGAAAGTACATGAGGGGGGGGAGTTGATCAGTGGATGCGTGTTGCGTCTGTCTGTCTGTCTGTCTGTCTGTCTGTCTGTCTGGACACCTTGTGACAGAAGAGGGCAGATCTGGGAATGAAGGACGAAAGCACGAGAGATGCCTTTCTTTGTTTGGTGCAGTGGTGTAACTCCTGGGACACTGGTGGACAGAGAGGGGGGGTAAGGAGAGAGAAAGAGAGAAATGGGGTGGTGAAAAAGAAATAAAATAAGGGAGTGAAATAGAGGGGCGAGATGGAGAGAGAGCAAGGAGAGAAAACCACCTAACACCTCTTTCTCTCCTGGGGCAAGGGCTGGTGTAAGATGGATATTAAGACACAAATTGCATTCAGGCGGGTCACAACGTGTCACATGATATTAGACGCCCGCCGTGAGGAAAACAACAATTCCCATCAGCCTGTGAGAAAATAATATTTTCATTTTCGGCCCCTTTATTGAATGGAAACTTTGGGGAATACGTCTTTATGGAGCGCGAGGCGAGCATGTGGATTTTTACACCGCGCCGACAAAAGGTCGTAATCATGGTTGTGTGTAGCCTTTGTGCTCCCAGATTTCACTTTCACTGAGAAATGTGTGCGTGTGCCCGTCTGCACACATCCTCTCACCACTCTCTCTCGTTCTAGGACACTGAAGATTTCTTTTTAAGCATTTTGTGCATGCATCCTTTATATTAGCAATACGGGTACCAATGAATACCTTTTCAACCATGGTTGTGTGTGTGTTTGTCCTTGTTGTGGTGTGACAGCTCTCCACACCAGATGTTCCTCCCTGTGCCCGTGTGCAAAGGGAGGGCCCCAGCGCGGAGCTGCGCCACCTGACCTTCTCCGGTAATTGACCGAAGCTATTGATGTAATGGTGCAGGTCTGATTGTGATTTATTAAAAGCTGTGCTGCGCCCGCGGGCCTGATGCCAGGGGGCTCCTGCACCCATCGGCGGCCATTAGCAAAGCCATCAATAGCCCAGCGAACCAAAGCCCAGTAATGGGGAGAGCCTCGCAGGGCCTTCGAGCACAATCTCAATAGCTAATGGCATGGTTGTGTGTACCGAGAGAGAGAGAGAGAGAGAGAGAGAGAGAGAGAGAGAGGTGGAAGGATGGAAGGAGAGAAAGAAAGTCTAGAAACAGAGAAACACTGAAGTGCAGAAGTAAAGAGAGAGAGGGATGGAGGGGTGAATGGTTGGAGGGATGAATGGGAGTAGCTAAGGGTGAAGACGGAGACGTCACAGGGAAAATGGGAAAAACAACAAAAGAGAAGAAATTAGGAAATGAGTACCAGAGTTCCCCCATGATGCCGCACACACACACGTCTCAGTAGAGTCCCATTCCAACAAATAATCTAGAATCAGAATCATTCTGGACCGTCCAGCCTGCACAAACAGGCATCATCATAGAACAGCAAAGGTTTGTGCTGGCTGCTCAGTGGAGCCAGCTCAGGGTAGGGGTTTCCTCTGCTGCCAACGTCTGGACGGCACCCCGAATGGATTGGAGGATGGTGCTTGTACTGAGATTTAAACGGCTGCTTTGTTCTGACTAATGGATCATTAAAGTAACAGGTGACTTATACACAGCTGAACTTTGTGTTTCGCTGCCGTCTTGCTGTGTGTTATGTTTCTGTACACAGTGTCTGCATACTGATTGCGTGGGTGCGTGGGTCCACTCCCAGAGCGTCCCCTCCCAGAGCGTCCCCTCCCAGAGCGTCCCCTCCCAGAGCGTCCCCTCCCAGAGCGTCCCCTCCCAGGGCGTCCCCTCCCAGGGCGTCCCCTCCTAGTGCGTCCCCTCCCAGGGCGTCCCCTCCTAGTGCGTCCCCTCCCAGGGCGTCCCCTCCCAGGGCGTCCCCTCCCAGGGCGTCCCCTCCTAGTGCGTCCCCTCCCAGGGCGTCCCCTCCCAGTGCGTCCCCTCCCAGGGCGTCCCCTCCCAGGGCGTCCCCTCCCAGGGCGTCCCCTCCCAGGGCGTCCCCTCCCAGAGCGTCCCCTCCAAGAGCGTCTTACCTGGCGGAGGAGGCCCCCCAGGCGCCGTGCTTGTCCGTCAGGATGTTGACGATCTTCTGGACCAGCTGCGTGGCGGTCACATGGTCGCGGTACTTGGCCGCCCGGATCAGGTGGTCACACATCTTTTCCTCATCGCGCTTCTCCGCTGCGTACTGGGCACAGTAGGACTGGAGGAGACAGGAAGAGGAACAACCACTGTCAGAGAAAACGCAGGCAGCTTCTCAGGAAATGATGTAGTCGTAAAGCGACAATGCAGTTCAAGACCAGTCCGAAACAACGCAGGTTCACTTCTATGATTTTAATAGCACAGTGTTGCCTATTTGATCAGGTATATTAGCACTGAGGGGTGAATGACTGAAATAGATGTGATTCTGGAGTTAAAACTCATGAACCCCTACCCTCAGAAGAGAAGGGAGAGAGGAAGGGGGGGAAAAACTAATAGAATAAAATATAGAAAAGTGCAGGGTCATTTCTGTCACGTTGTCACAGTGATTAATAATGTTGGACTTGTGCATTTACTAATGCTCTCCCCTCAGGGCGCTCGAAACAAAAAACATCCACAATGCACAGGGAGAGACATTATTCTTAGTCGAAGGGTGTTATCAGGAAAGGCCTTTGAACTGTAGAAGAGATGGTGAAGCAAATGCACCTTATACCAGAGAAGAAAAACACTCGCATCAAAAGGCAGTCCTAATTTCTATTCAAAACAGAACAGAAAGTCAGGAACAAAGTAAACCAGAAACAAACTTTAAAGACAAGCTGAAGGTTTGTCATGTGACTGACTCATCTCAAACACTTGGCTATCAAAGGGTAACACAGAACTAAAAGGACTGATAAGCCAAAACCTGGTACCCCAGCATGTATCTCCTCGCCCAGCAATTCAATTAGTTCTTTAAGGAAACACAGCTCAGTGGTCGGGGTAAAAGGTTAGTGTGTAAATACCACCAGCAACAATGCAGCGGGATTCCCTTTGAGACCAACATTGTGCAACAAATCAAATTAACCTTTAGCTAAGCCTTCAGAGGAATGCACCTACTTTATATGTCTGGTTGCTGACACGGGCATAGGAACGCAACCTGGCGGCTCAAAGTTCCCAGTAAAGTGCTTTCTAATGGGTCCTCCTCTCCAATTTGAACGACCACTTTTCATAGCTGACAGAAAATCTATAGGAATAAAGCACATTAGGGGGGCTATTCTGCTAGCTATTGGCCTCTAATTATCAATCTATGTCTGTTTGGGAAGGCCTTGACCGGATATATCTGGGAGGAGGAATATGAGGAGGGGAATGTTTTAATGGTAACGTCCAGAATAGACATGGGGGTGTGTGGTTGAGTGGTTCTACACACACACACCAAAATCTCCAAAAACATTATATTTGTATACAAAATATATATTTATATATATTTTATATTCAACCTGATTATATTACACAAATGTGCATCTCGAAAGGATGATCCACTGGATAATAAATATTGTTTTTGTACGCTGTGAGACTCCATTAAAAGGAGAGTCTGAGCCATTTTCTTATAATTCCCAACCTGTCCTTCCTCGTAAAGGTAAGACATGCTGAAACCCACTACAGGGAGTCCTGGGTTCTTCAGATCCAGTTGTGAACAGAGCAACATCATGCCCAGTCTCTCTGGTGTGTGGTGTCTGCATTACTAACCAGCTTCCTTGGAGTTTGAGCCCATAACCATAAACAAACACTTCGTCACCCCTGGCTAGCCTGCACAGTCATCCTTCCCAGCCATGCTGCAATAGGCTTTCTAATTGGCTCAAACTAAACCTCTGTGATGTAATGAACTTCCCTATAGGTTCAAGTCTTTCCCTCCATGATGTAATGTGCCTTCCTATTGGCTCTGGCTGAGTCTGACTGTGAGGTGAAGTCCAATAGTTACACTTCCCCCTTGAAATAATAAAGGGACAGCTGTACATATAACTATCCCCGTTAACAGCCAAACTACGTTTTGGCTCAATGTCAGAAAGCAGACGTCACAGTCGAGTATGGAGCCGTTTCAACAGAAGTCGTGATGGTTCCCTCTCAAACCCACTGGGTCTATACAGCTGAACACCCTTATCCCACCACCGTCTCCTAGCCCTCCCCTCCGTTGACAGAACAAAGACTTGAGACTGAACGAGGAGACACATCACCCCTCCACTTATTTTAAAGGAAGCGTGTGGCTGGGATGTGGGGGGGGAGTGAAACGGTGAGAAAAGTACAGTTTGCCATTAGCAATGGGAGAGGGGGTGGTAAAGGGTGGTGTATTCTGAAGTCGCGCGTGTGTGTGTGGGGCGGGGTTCAATGATGTTTGAGATCAAAGCCGACCGTTCGGTTGCTTACAGAAGGAAACTGAAGAGGTCATGGGAAAGAGTGTTTGCGTGCGTGTACATGTGTGAGGTTGTGTATTGGGTTGGCCGTGCCGGTGCAGGGAGGAGGAAGTTGACGATGAAGTAAGCCCAGGGATTTGGCTGCCACCCCTCCTGCAGGGAGGACAGCGAGGGCGGGGCCGGGGCGGCTGAGAGATCTTGACGACTAGCGACACCGTAATCATCGCCGGGCCCTTCCTGCACACAGGCCGGCTGACAGGGTCGGACAGCGGGGGCACCCACCCTCCACCAAACGCCAAGCAGAGAAGACAGGGACGGGGGGGGGGGGGGGAAGGGAGAGGTAATGGCCAGCGTTAATCCGAGTAAATTACATCGAGTCGTGTCTCAAACAATTCCTCCGCCGGTCATGTAAATAACGGGAGAACACGTGTAGGGTCTGGCCGGACTGCAGAGGGGGCTGACGAGGAGAGAGCCAGTGGAAAATGAGAGGAAAAAACTGTAGATGATGAAACGGAAAGATATTGCTGGAGGGGGCTGCGATATTTGAGTAAATACCGTACACAGGTTCAATTTAAGCAAGTGCACACAGGCCCGACTGAGACTTGAAAATCCAAAAAGCCATGGCTCCGTCTAAATGCAGTATTACTCAGTAGGGCAGTGAAAGGCTGTGTGTGCGGCTGTGTGTGAGGCTGTCACTCAGATACTATGTCGAAGGGGCCAAGTGGCCTAATGGGCCAGTGAGATTGGGTCTTGATTTAATTAGCACGTGTAAACCTGTGTTTCTCCTCACTGACTGGTAGAGGTGCGTTATTTCACGCTGCCACGCCGACACACACCGAGCCTTCCAAGGCCCCGGCGTTGACATCGGGTTTGCAAGGTTATGCCGGCGAAACGGATAAGCGACAGGGGAGGGGAAGACGAAAAAAGAACCAACCCAGGGATCTTATTAGAAGAACTTGATTTACATCATCTTGACTTTGGTGCTAGCACACGGGGGGGGGCTACACTTGATGGAAGGTTGGGCTATCGCCACGGCCGCATTCCTCACCAATTTTCCTGGTCTGTCGACAAGGGTTCCCTGAGGGTTTCATTTAAGAACGAGAAGAGGGGGGGGGGGGGGAGTATGGCGGGTGGCTAAGACTTGTCCTTGTCTCGTTTCAGAAGAATGCAAATATGTTCCAAATAGGGAATCCCTCCACGAGGAGAACAAGGGGTCTGGGGAGATGAGGGGATGAGATGAGGGGATGAGATGATAGGGGAGGAGAGGGGAGGACAGGGGAGCAGAGGGGAGGAGAGGGGAGGAGAGGGGAGGGAGCGATCGTAGAAAACAAAAAAAGAGCTGCTGAAGCAAATTGCTTTCAAAGAGATTCCCTCGCACTTGATCCCTGTGCCCCGCCCGAGTTGGAAGATTGCGCCATCAAGAACAGCGACGGGGGAATTCAGACAATGGCGAGTGAAGGGAAGGGGAGCGAGGGGAGAAAAATGAAGGCTTAAAAAAGTACAATGGGTGAACAAAAGTCACCGAATGACAACGGCTGACAGGCACCTCCATCCTGAAATGATGCCCTGGTCACAGACACGCTGCTGACTATTGATTTTCCTCTCTCCTCCTCGCTCTCTCTCTCACTCACTTTCTCTCTCTATCTGTCCGAGACAAAAAATAATCTCTCTGAGCAAACAGTCAACTCCCACCCTCCTTTCCCCCTTGACAGCGACCATCAAGGTTAACACAGGTGCAACACTTATCAAAAGTATCTCCCTCTCTTTCTTTCTCTCTTTCTCTATCTCTCTCTCATCCCCCCCCTCTGCCCTCGTCTCCCCATGTCCATGGTTAGAGTATATAATGGACTGGTCAACAATGCCTGGTGGGTTGGCAGCACTCTCAATCTCCTCTTCCTCCCAGAAGACTCTTCTCTCTCTCCGTCCATCTCTCCCTGCCCCTCTACCTAAAAGAGCCCCCCTCCCTCCACCACCATCAGTCTGTCGGCGCCGGCTTCCTGGTGTCGGGGCGGCGCGGCACCTCAAGGTCGACGGCGGGCTGAAAAATCGGAGGTGTTAAAGCATCGTCCTGCTCCCGGGGGGGTGAAAAATAGTCAAATGCAGGAATGAGGCGGCGGGGATGACTAATCACGCACAGGCTCCGGAGAGGAGAGGGGCTCCGAGGAGGAGAGGGGCTCTGAGGAGGACAGGGGCTCCGAGGAGGACAGGGGCTCGAGGAGGAGAGGGGCTCTGAGGAGGACAGGGGCTCGAGGAGGAGAGGGGCTCTGAGGATGAGAGGGGCTCCGAGGATGAGAGGGGCTGGTTTGGGACAGAGCAGGAGGAGCTGATGTCTCCAACCTTGAGGTGGACATGGAAGGGGAGCGAAAACACAAAGAATAGAGGAAAACAACAGAAGCGCTATATGCAGTACAGCGCCTCCAAGCATAACGCTAAACTCATTCTTATAGGTCTAACTTTGTTTCAATATGAACCCTGTGCAATGGTGGTAAAACATTTTTTTTTTTTAAAGCTTTTAATTTCAACCCGAATCAATAAAATGTTTGTCTTGGTGTGTGCTGTAACAATGGTGCAAGCTATCTATTTATTCCAGGGTGGTGTGTGTATGTTTATGTGTATGTTTGTGTGTGTTTATGTGTATGTTTGTGTGTGTGTGTGTGTGTGTGGGTTTGTGCAGACTGGAGACGAGGGGCCTCATCTCGCTGCTTCCCCGAGCCCAGGGTCAGCTGGCCAGAGCTAACGATGTGAGCTGTGGAGGAGGCGGCACCCTGGGACTTCATTACCCAGAGAAGACGAGTCTCTCTCTCCCAGTTTCTATCGCAAAGATTTTTTCTTCTTCTCATTGTTCAGGTTATGACAGAAAGTAATTACCAGTGAGAGCTGGATGGTGATGTCAAGGGTATAGGAGTGGATTTTCTTACATGAGGTGCGAGAGGGACAATTATGTTAAGCGCTAATTAGCCAGTGATAGTCTGGCTTCCATAGCTTCTCAAGACAGCCAATTCGATTACTCTGATATTACAGTGGGAAGGGATGTGGGGGGGAAGGAATTGTCTGTGAGAACAGAGGGAAAGAAAAGAGAGAAAGGAAAAAAAGAAGAGAAAGATGGATGAAAGAAAAAGAATGACCCAGGTCTTGTGCCCTCTCTCCTATCTGGGTCGTCTCATCTGCCCTGGAGCCCAGCACTTCTCAATGCTAATGAAAGGTGCTGCAAAAGCTGTTTGATTTCTCTCCTTCCTCCCTTTCTCTTTCCCATTCTTCCTTTGCATTTCCCCTTCACTCTCTTTCTCTTATCTCTCTCTCTCTCTCTTCCTTTCTTTCTTCCTTCTCCATCCTCATTCGTCCTCCCCCCCCGTCCCTCTCTCTCACCATCTCGCTCTCCCTCTACCCTGAGATATCAGAGGCCATAGCTTGCTGTGTAGAGGGGTGTGTGATCTGCAGATCTCCTGCACATTAAGGATCCCATTAGATAGAGAACACTAAAAGATAATTGGATTTCCTCCCTGCACCCCCAATTCAACCCCCAAGTTATCTTCATCTCTGTTTCACCCTCAGACGCCTACAATAACTTACTCTCATGGCCAGAGATAACTCAATTCTGCTACACAGGGAGAGGGGGACAGAGAGAGAGAGAGAGCAGGAAGGGGGGTGGGGGTAAGAGCGAGAGAGAGAGAGAGCAAGACAGATAGAAAGAAAGAGGGAGGTGGAGAGACAGTTGAAGACACAAAAAGAGCTAGAGAAACACATGGCAAGAGAAAGAGAGAAAGAGACAAATCAGAAAAGAGACAGAGAGAAAATTAAGGGAGAGGAAAAAGAGAAAAAAAAGATGAGTGGAGAGAGAGAGAGAGAGAGAGAGAGAGAGAGAGAGAGAGAGAGAGAGAGAGAGAGAGAGAGAGAGAGAGAGAGAGGGAGCATGTGTTTCGAGTCTCACAAAAGCAAGCAGTGTCTAAATCACAGGGCTCCTCCATCACGTCGGCTCCGGTGGATATGAACTCTGACAGGGATCAAACATAAATTAGTCTTTTATCTGCTGAATAATTCACTGTGGCCGTGGCTGGGGGCTGGGGGCTCCCCTCTCCCGCGTCTGCAGCGTGTGGGGAGGCTGCTGAGGGCTTGTGAGACGTTACACAGCGACAGCCCCACCAGGCTGGACCACACAAACCAGGAAGTGGTCACTCTCTGGAGGACGGAGATTACCGCTGTGGCCAACGCTCCATTGTCACGTAGCACGTTCATTTAATACGCGGGTGATCGCTTACTGTGGTCGACTGGAAAAGGCAATGGGACACTGAAGTTGGAAACGAGAGATGATGATCTTTCTCCAACTTTTACTTGTAGATGTTATATGACCCGCACACAACCGATCAGAACTCATTGTAAAACCTAATCTTCACATAATCATCATCAACCCAAACGCCAGATGAACACAGATATATTTTTTTTTAAGTACAGTAAAAAAAACTGATAAAACTGTGTTCCTTTTCCCAGAGGGCATGTTTCATTGGCCTGTTATTTTTATAGCACCGCTGCAAAATGAAAGCATGGTTCAAATGAAGAGGGGGGGGGGGAATCAATACGGCAATATCAGCCATGCACTTATCAGTGGCTGGCCTCTCTCAGAGGTCACCGAGGAGCAGTCCAGTGTTTAAGTGGGGAATTCAATTGTGAAACATGTTGTTTTCTTTTTTCTTTTTTTTGCCTCGACTGCAGCAGTATCTGATTAGAAACTATTGGTGTAGGGATGGCAGGGAGGGACAAAGAAATATTTAAGTATTTAACGTGCTTAACAAACACATTCTAAGAGTTATGCCGGTTGTCTGGTGCGAAGGGCGAGCGTGAAAACGGCTGATGACCTGGTCTGACAGCCCTTAGCTGCCCCAAACACAATAACTGGCATTTGAATGTTCACATCCACTAGGCAACACTGTTAGATATTGTGTAGCATTCCTTAAAGACTACACTGAAACCACATCATACTGAACATTCAAAAAACATGAAGCCACAGTATGGATAAAAACAAGACTGGCTCAAGAACAGAAATGCAGACAACTCACATCTCTGGGTCTCTGGAGAAAATGTTTGTCTTCCTCAAACTTATGTTTCGTGGGAAGCAACTACTAAATAATCCAACGGAAGACATGTCGTCCTTGGCCTGCCTTTGGTTGTCAAGCGCACTCCGCAACCCAACATTTGACAGAGATAATCTACGGTGTCTAGGGTTGCAGGACGCACAACCTGTCAAGACAAATAACTTGTGTGTGTACGGGACCATTCTGCAGAGTAGACTGCTGGGGACTGGGACATTTACACATGAAAGAAAGAAAAATGAGTGAAGCTATTGCTTAAGTGCCATGACTGTGACAAGACCTGGAGGTGGTTGGAGCATAGATCTCCTGTGTAACTTAGCCGAGACTTTAAGGAACGCTGCACTGAATGTAACACTGCCAGGGTGTTAGCTTAGTTCTTCATGCCATCAAGAGATGATATGGACAAGCGAACGGCAATTAGATTGGGTTTGGGGCGGCAAGGACTACTCCCTGGAGTGGGCTGTCAGACCAGGACACATCCTGCTCCGCGCTCAGCTGGGAACAGGGATCTGTGGAAAGGGGGAGAGCGATGGAGACAGACTCGCACACAGCTGAGAAGAAGAGGCTCTGGAGGTGTGTATGTGTGTGTATGTATGGTGAGAGGATTCAAGCTGCCAACTGTCTGCGTTTTCTGAAGAAGAGAATTGGGCCAGAGGACCGTCTCTCTTCCTCTTCGCTTGCACACACACTCCCACGCACCCACGCTCCGTAGACAGACACATCGCGGAAGTGTTCACCTCGTCATGTGACATTGCACCAGCATGCACAGACCCACCTCACCTGGACACTGAAGGCGGGTGGCCAGAAAGAGGTGGGGGTGGGGGTGGGGGGGGGGGGGGCTGATATGTAAACTTGTCAGTCAGACAGAAACTCTGACGGGGGCGGGAACAGGTTAGCGGCCCTCGCGGCCAGAACGCTGACACGCGAGCTGCACCTCACCTATGAGCTCTGAGGACTCGCCAGACGGCTTTATCGCCTCGAACCCATAAAGAAAGCATACCATGTTACCACGGGGGGGGAGGGGGGGGGGGGAGGTCACAGTTAGAACTTTTAGGTCAGCACCTCTCATACCTGTCTGTGGATTTTAGTGACGGCAGGATCCTGAGAAAGGTGGGAGGGAGGGATGGGTGGAGGGAAGGAGGGAGGGAGGGAGAGGTATGGAGAGGGCAAGGGGTTTGGGGAAGGATGCCGTATTCCTGTCACGGGCAAAATACACCCCCAGTGGGAGTAGAACGGACCGGGCCTCAGCAGGGGCAGGAAATGAGAACGAGAATGGCAGCGTTTGTGTTTTGCATTGGCAGAGTGTGTGTGTGTGTCTTCCACACACACACACACACCTGAAGCTACGTCTGAAAGCACAGGGATAAATGAACATGCCTTTATGTTTGGCTAGTCAGTTGTGCTCAGCCCACTCTGGTGTGTGTGTGTGTGTGTGTGTGTGCGTGTGTGCGTGCATATGTCTCTGGTGACAGTACAGTATGTGTGAGACATTATTATCCGGCGGAGTGGGGCTGTGTTTGAAAAGAAAACATGGGTTCTCTGGGTGTGTGTGACAGGTCTAGCGAAGGTGACAGACAGGTTGAGAGCTCAGAGCCGGTCAACGCCAGCTACCCCGGCGAGAGCGCGTGCTGCTGGGAGGCTGTTTTTGTTCAATAGCGCTCGAGTGAATTTGAAAATATTCAACTGACTTTATCAAACTGGGCTTTAATGGGATTGGCTTAGAGCTACAAATAGACGGGGCCGGCCTGGGCCAGCTGAAAGCTCCTGCAGCTTTCACAAAGACAAATGGGAAGGCGAAATACATCTTGTCTATTTTTCATTGCGAAGCACAACGAAGGAGGTGAAGAAAGGGGTTGTAAACGTTTGTTAGAAAGTTATTCTTACGTCATCGTCTCAATGAATGCTTGAAACAGGCCACCATTTTGGCTCGAAGGCCTTCCCTCGTAGGCCTACAGGCTCCTTTGAAGAGAGCTCCTGCAGCTTGCAAATATTTTTTTCCAGAGGCCATTCTGGGTCAACAAAGTCAACTTTTGTGAATTATCCTGCATGCACGGCAGTGTCGGAAATGACACATTTTTGGCTCAAATGAATGTATTGATATTAGCCACGTTCTCATGGTTCTCCACAGCGATCAACTCGGACAACTCGGGTCTGACGTCATTCCCAGCGTCGTTTCCGACTTCAAATGGAACGCAGCAGAGCACGGCGGCCATTTTGTGTCAGTCTCACCTCAAACTCTGCGTGCTTGTGGATGTCCTCGGCTCTCTGTCGGCTGAGGATGAACTCGGCCTCGTTGGCCACGCGCACCAGATGGTCCTTCATGGTGTGACTCAGCAGTCTGGAAACACACGAGGAACATAGGAGCTACTCAAACACCTCCAGACTCATTCATAATGCACACTGTACTGTTTCATTCGTAAAAATAAAAAAAACATGCTAATTCATACTAACGGAAATAAGGTCTTTTCTTTTTCTTCCATAATTGGATGGAATGAATAATAACATTGTGAACCAAGTGTTTGTCCATAATTACAGTTTATTTTTATTTTTCAAGCAGCATATAAAACAACACAAAACGGCTCTTCATTCAACATAGTAACCAAAAGCCTGTTCAACTTGGAACTTCCAGAGGACCACCTGGAATAACCTCATAAGAACCAGAAAATGACCAAAACCAACCGTGCAAAATGACCAGAAAATTGGGTGAGTAGTTGCTTTACTCGGGGGCCAGGGTGCTAATTGATTTGTTAATGATATGGATCTGACATGGGGATGAGGGGGGGGGACCTCTGCTCCTGTTGCTACACATGTAGACCCCTTATCTATTCTAATAAAACATTCATGCCTTGATGGAACAAGGGATACTGTGTATGTAGGTGTGTGTGTGTCAGAGTCGAAAGGACCGCTCGCCAGCTTCAGAGGTCAGGCCTGTGCAAAGTGGAACAATAACAGGCCAGAGGCCTGGGGGAGGGGCTGAGAGGAGAAGGAGAGGAGGGGGAGAGGGGGCTCAGAGAGTGGGCTGGAGGAGGAGGCGGAGGGGGGAGAAGGGGGCAGGGGTCTTTGTAACCCAAGCCTGCAGTTTCAGCCCAGGGCAGCGGGGGAGCGGAGGTGCTGGGGCCTCGGGAGCCTCTCTGGCCCCTGAGAAGCCTGCCATCAATAACCTCTACTGCTGCTGCTTCGCTCTTTATGGTGCCTGCCTCTTCCCTCTCTCACACACACACACCTCTCACACACCACACCTCTCACACACACACATTCACGTAGTACTGTGTGTGCACAAGCACATACACCAACATCTTTCGCCTACTGCCATGACTCGTCTACCTCTCAGACTGCGTGTAGCACAACCCCACGTAGGTGACCCGAGTTAGAGATCAGGCCTTCTGCTTAAAGTGGATTACAGCCCTGCCCTCGCTACCTCTCACATCTCACAAACACACCTACACACACACAGAGACAGACAGACAGACAGACAAGGAAGTCTATGGCAGCACTTATTTAGCATTACCTTGGATTAGCGTGCGCTAATTCCATGGGCTGGGAGGATCGTTAATGCAAATGTAAATGCTGGACCCTCTAACTCTAATATTGATAGGCGGTGTTTGCAGTCAGGAGTTAGAGAAGGGGGGGGGGGCTCACACAGGACATGAAAGACAAGAGAGAGGCAGAGAGTGAGACAAAGAGAGACAGACAGACAGACAGACAGACAGACAGACAGACAGACAGGCAGGCAGGCAGACAGACAGAGGGGGCACAAGAGAGAGTGGGACGAGTCAAGGATGTCACAAGTTACGTGTCACCTCCTCACGTCCTTTTCCACCCTCTCCCCCCTCCCTCCCTCCCTCCCTCCCTCCCTCCCTCCCCTCCCTCGGGGAGAGGCAGGTATTGACGGAGCCTTGAACTCCGGGGCCTCAGTTTCCCAGCTCCTCTTTCTACAGCCATTGATTTTGTTTTTTTGCTACAATAGGAGTCCCGTAAGTTGAGTGCCCTAGGGCTTGGGAAAGAGTGAAAGAGTGTGTGTGTGTGTGTGTACAACTGTGTTATTACACCCTTGCAATAGTGTGTGTGTAAGAGTGTGTGTGCAGATTGGCCGATTTCAGGATTTGATTATTAAAAGGGGCTGGACCAGGGAGTGTGTGTGTGTGTGTGTGGGGGGGGGAGGGGGTACATACCTGCCCTCGTTGACCAGCTCGATGAAGGCCAGACCAGCATTCTTCTGGATGGAGTTCTGCCACTCCTGAGGACACAGACAGAAACACAGGCTTGTCACACGCACCGGAAGCATCTAGAAACACACCCAGACACACACTAGCTGCTGTGCATCATATCGGTATGTTGACATTGGTAGTTTTTATTTATTTATAACAAGCGGCAGTCATTAACATAGGAGCAAGAAGGGGTGAGAGAAAACAAAGATGGCTAGGTTTCTTTTAAGAGACACGTGTGATAGCCTCTGGCTGACTGTATGATGATGAAACTAAAAGGTACTTATTTATACTATTGCAGTATCACGGTCAAAGGTGTCAATTCAAGAAACTCAAACCAGTGTAAATCTACCATGTGAGGGGCTCGGAAAAGAGGGAGAAAAAACGGCTGCTGTGATCGTTCATGTTCTGTTCCATATTTCAACACCTTCATGCAAACCGTCAAAAGAACAATAAAACAAGCGGGTCACAGGTCTGTCGGAACTCGCGCACTCTCTCTTCCCTCCCTCTCCTCTGGGGAAAAGGAGAGGACCACATTAAAGCCACACGGTGAAGTGCTAAAGCAGCTAAGTACCCCGCCTGAACTCATAACTCACGGCCTGGAGACGGAGCGCACGGCTACTGTGCCCCCGCCTCGCCCATAATCACATTTCTTGAATAATTCATTTCTAATCAGTAGCTATTTCCTGTGGTGGTTAGTCGACCTGAGCGGCTGATAACAAACTGCTTCCTGTACGCTGAGGGATGGAGGAGGGGTGGGGGGGTGGAGGGGTGGGGGGGTTCAGACAGTGGGAGAAAATTGCAACCAAAACAAACACGATTCGATTGTGTTAACATGTGGAGGGACAGAAAATGCCTGTCCTGGGGTGTGTGTCTGTGTGCTGGTATATGCCTGTCCATGCATACGAGTCTCTGAGAGTGTGTGTGTGTGTATACTTGTGTGTGTGTGTGTGTCTATCAGTGTATTTAACTGTGCACTCATCATCTCCTCCGCTGCCAGAGGAAGCTGGGTGTTTATGTACACAGAGAAGGCTCTTTGTAAACGCAGAGAGCCCGGAGGGTAGACATGACGACAACATGACAAGCGGAAGTTAAATGTGCGTGCGTGAGAGTGCGTGCGTGAGAGTGCGTGCGTGTGAGTGCGTGTGTGTGAGTGCGTGTGTGTGAGTGCGTGTGTGAGAGTGCGTGCGTGTGCGTGCGAGTGCGTGAGTGAGAGTGCGTGCATGCGTGAGAGTGCGTGCGAGTGCGTGTGTGAGAGTGCGTGCGTGAGAGTGCGTGCGTGAGAGCGTGTGCGTGCGAGTGCGTGTGTGAGAGTGCGTGCGTCTATCAAACACTACAATTATCAACATCAAGTTTACTCCATCTAGCGTGACAAATGCAAGACCATCGGGCCCAATCACCCACAATGGGCATGCAGTTACACGGGCCGTTCTATGAACACGCCTGTACATCGTCATGCTTAAGATTAACTGTACGTCAACACCGCAACTCACTCAGACTAAGCCATGTTCACAAGTGGTTTGTGTCCAATTCAAACATATTGGCATTGACCTTGTTTACTACGGAGCCTCAACTAAAATGGCCACTGAGGGAATAGGCATCATGGTTGGGAAAGGACAAGAAACAGTGTGTGTGTGCGTGTGAAATGTGGTTTAGAGTTAAGGTATGTGAAAGCAGTCTTCCAGGGCCACTGGACTTGAAGGACACTAAACATGAGCCCTGGCTACTTGCCCGAGGCAGTGCATGGGGGAAGATGCTAGGTTAGGCTAGTTTAATATAGCGTAGAATCCCAAAGGCTGGGCTGGGGCGATGCAGACCAGGCCTGAAATAAACACCTCAGGAAACGGGGGGTGTAAACAGAGGGGGGCTCTCTCAGGGAAACCAGGAAGAAAGAGAAACTAGAGGTCATTTCCTGTGGTTAGACCATTTCCTTATTGAAATGTCCTGTTACATGGGAATTTGAGTTTGGGTTTTTGGGACTTCAATGCCCCAAACTGAAACACCCCCACACTGACAAACACAACCTAACTTAAAATCGCTTTTGGCTGCTATGGATCGAAAATACACAAATCAGAAAGCCTAAATCCAAGGCTGACGCAGGCATGGCAGCGTTTTCCTATGACCAGGTGATGAACTAGCCTCTGGCTAGTCCTTCATGACGTTGGCTAAAACCGATAGCAAGACTAATGGTGTCATTACCAGTGGAGAAATGACATTATAGTTGAATTAAGGAACCAATGACCCTGATCAGCGGGGGTATTTCCTGGTGACAAATAGGTGGACAGGGCAGGAGGGCAGGGGTCTCTGATGGGGTATTGGATTTTTGGGGCCTGACCTGGTCAGTGGTGTCAAGGCTTTTATGGCTGTGGTAGGGGACATCCCATAATGCCACAGATGAGAAGATACAAGCAGCCATTTGTGACCTCTGACCTATAACCTGACCTTGCCGCGGGCTGGAGGGGACCTCTGTCTCTGATAGGGGAAGATGAAAGGGGGACGCCGTGGATGGGAATGATCGGGTCGATGTGATTCTGCCAAAACGAATGCGACGCAGGACAATGAACTTGTTTCCTGTATTGTTTGTTGCGGTTTGTCTGTGGCGTTTCTTTATTTACTCTGTGTGTGTTTGTGTGTGTGAGAAAGAGAGAGAAAGAGGGAAAGAGAGATAGGGGAAAAGAGAGGAGGCTTGTGTGTGTGTGTGTGTTTGTGTGTGTGTATGATATCACGCGTGCGTTTGTGTATCAAACAAAAAGTTATGAGTTTCTGATGCCTTTGTGAAAACGCCACTCTCAATCAGGGGCCGGATAGGCCAGCGTCTTGTTTTGGTCTGTCTGGGAAGATGATGGGCAGAGAGTGTAAACACAGCAGCCACAGCCACCCATAATCAGGGCTGATTATCCATAATCAACATCAGCCACTGACGAACCCCAGGCCCCTCTGCCAATCGCCTCTGAAACCCAGAGCTGCAGCACGAGACAAAGAATTCAGAAAACCTTGAGGAGAAAAAAAAGAAATTCAGAAAGAAAAGAAAAAAAGTCAAATGTTCTCCGAACCGAAAATAAACAAGTCGCTTGTGTGCTCGGTTTCCATCAGTCATAATCACAAGTATTTGTTTGTTTTCCAAGCAAGGCTGGAGGATTGAGCTTAGGATGGGAAAAACATGAGTGTTAATCCTCGCAGGGAGGCGGAGTGTGGGTCTTCAGTCATGACGTGTCGGAGATGTCACTGTTTTGTTTCACCGGGCTTGGAAAACACACACATTAAAAAACACACTACTGTAATGGTTTGGATCAGAAGCTCACAGCATGGTGACATGGAGGCAGTCTGAATACCCCAGCTCTCTACACAACACTTGTCATGCTTCAAATTGTTGTCCATCTGTTTCAGATTGCAGAATGAATCAATCCGTGATTTAGCTATGGCATAAATGTTTTGTCATGTAAATTGCACGTTTTATGTGTTGTGACAACATTCTGATGGTTTTCTCTATGATTAGGACTATGATGCATGCCACAATCTGTATAACTCCTCAACAGAGGCCTGACAAGTAGCTTGATGTAGTGCTAAAGTCCAATGTTTCCTTCATGGCTTCAAATAGCTCCAATCAGAGTGAGATCAGAGAATGAATTGATTACAATATGTTATGTATATATCATCTTTTCATAGCTATCCTATTGGTTGAGAAAAGAAAAATGTGTTTTTTCCCCCCACAATGTGTGAATCTTATGAATGCACTTATGGCAAGTAAAAGTCTAATGTATTTACACTGGTAGCTGACTGGTGGACCAACCTACATTGTCAAAACAAAGGCAGCCACTACATGTGTCATTATTTCTTTCACCAAGGGGTAGGAAATAAGTCTTGTTCCACTCTAGTCAAAGAATGATCCATGGCACTGCCCCTCTCCCCCAGCCAGACCTCCAGACACCTCCAGACACCGTGATATCTGAGCTGGAGCAGGAGGGAGGGAGAGACAGAGGGAGAGAGATGGAGAACATTCCAAACCCTCATGACTCAGGATCCCGCCAGGTAGATCAACATTGTTAATGTCTGTCAGTGTATAAAAATTTTTAAAAAGAAGAAAATTTTTTAAAAAATGGCGAGGGGAGGCTAAAAGAAAAATACAAATAAATTCCAAATATATATACAGTTTGTATATCTTGAAACAAGATGATGCCCCCATGTAAAAACAGTCCTGTCTTGCTCCGTCTGGTGCATGTCACCAGCCCAGAGCCAACTCACAGTCCAAACAGTCGGAGGGCAAATTCAAATCTGCTCAATTTTAAGAGGGCTCCCCCGTAGTCCCTAGACCCCCCTCCCTCCCCCCCCTCTCCTCCACGTCCCCAGCTAGGCCTAACTTCCTGTCCAGGAAGAGTGCGCGCCCCCTATCCCCCCCTTGCATAGCTTGCGTCAGCAGGGAGTCTGCAGAATTAAGTGGCGGTTGGTGTTTCTCTGTTTTCTCTGGTCCTCGCAGGAGACTGTCTTTCAAAGAGGCTGATGTTGTTGTCCGCCTCCCCCCTGTGACGGGGGGGCCGGGGGGGGGGGCCGGGGGGAGGGGGGGAGAACTAACACTTGGACTGCACTGATCTTGAACCTGGCGTGTGTTTGGCTACGCGGTGGGGTGTTCACCCCGACAGAGAAGCGGGCGTTTGGCCGGCATTCCTCACGGCGTTCTTTCACCTTCCTCTCCTCCTTCCTCTTCCTGTCACCCTGTTCCTAGAAGACTTGGGCCAAATAAAAGTCACAATACTCTAATTGGGCCAAATAAAAGTCACAAGACACTAACAAAGCTCACCTTCAGTAACAACCCACCCAAAAGAACCAGAAACATCTAGGAGCAAAGGAGAAGGAACTGTGAATCAGTTCCATGGGCAGGTTGGTGAGTCCCAAGGTTTCCCAGAGTGATAGTATTGATCCTGTAACCGTGGCGACGTGCTCCCTAGTGGGGGGGGGGCCCTGACGCTCGCTATTTTCAACCCTTAAAGGTCAAGGGTTGCCAAGTGCTCTGAGTGAAGGTGTAGAGGGTGGGGGGGGTCCATGGCTCCCCCAATCTCATCGAGAGAGAGAGAGAGAGATGTCCATCTATTAAACTGGTTAGAGTGCAGAGAGAAGGGGTATACAACATTTTTGCAACTAATCATTGGATTAGAGAGTTGCATTAACCGGGGGTTAGGGATTATGCAGCGTTGCGGTGTTGGAAGCTGTTTAAAGTCGTGTTAGGATCAAGGTAGTGTACTCGGGCCACAAAGAGACAAATTAGAGAAATACATCCATACAATTGATCCCTTTCAGATGGATTGGACAACTATTAATGCAACTATTGCCGGTACAGTGTTACCAATACACCTGAATATTTAACATATTTCACTAGTTTTGCAAGACCTACACATCTTGAAATCCGTTTTTAAATGATACATGTATCTGGATGTAACCCTCAAGTAAAAATGTAGGAGTTGAACTGTCTGGCTTCATTGCTAATGTCTGAGTTTTTCCAGCTCTTGTTCCAGGTCTCAAAGTAAATATTATCTGTTCAAAAATCTAAATCTAATAATAATCTGTATATCTGTAGTGCATGCTTACAGGACTGTGCCATATCCACCATCTCATAGCCACTTCAACTCTCTCTTTTTCTCTCTCCCTCTCCCTCTCCCTCTCCCTCCCTCTCTAGCTTGATTGATGTGACAGACGAGTACGTGGGGCCAGGAGGGGGGGAGTTGACTGTCCGTCGCCCCAACGAGGTGATCTCTCAGAGGCGAGCGGGCGCTCCAAACACAATGCAAACAAACTCCTTGAGATGACTGGGTCCTTTTAAAGCCGACCGGCACCTTTTTTTTACGCTGTTGTTGTTTTATGGTCGTTTCTACGCATTGCTTATTCACGAGCTGGCGTCCGAGCGGAGGAGATCCATCGTCGACAGGACGGCTGAAGACGAGTGGGCAGTGTTGTTGCCGGCTAGAAGAAGCCTGTCAGAGCGAATTAGGGACAAAGGGAGCTATGCTCTTTCCTTGGCGGACTGAAAAACAGACAATGAATGTTGCACTCCCAGAGAGGAGGGTCATATGCAGAGCCAGCTCTATAAGGCTACACTCAACCAGAGGGGATGACGTGACCCTCAGGTCATCCAGATATCTGCTTCTCTCCAGTCGAAAATGACATGGAAGGATATGAAATTGGCCTTCAATCACTTATGTCTTACTTTAGTTTTTCTATAATATTGCTCGCTCTCTCACTCTGTGTGTGCAGAGTGACACAGTGGTTTGTACTACCACTGGTTATCTTACCAAAAACAATACTTCAAATCAAAACAACCATCTCCTACCCAGACATGCGTACAGTCCAAGACAGATGCATCTGACGCTGCACTGTTGGGACCCGGGACCATCCCTCTACAGTGGACGTGTTTGGATCAATAAAACCGCAAAGTAAGCGCCAAGCAATACACCCCCCAGCAGTTCATGGCCCTGGTCCGGAATTGATCTTTAATTGGGACCCGAAGTGGCGTTCTTTACAAAGGGCCTCTATCAAACGCTGGTTTACTATCTGGTCTCGTAGCCGAGCAGAAGTTACATGGAAGCAGCATCTTTCATGTGGGGGGGAGGGGGGGGGGGAGGGGTTGGGGAAGTGATTAAAAACTCCTCTGTGTCCCCCCTCCCTCCCCCATGGGCTCTTGACCTTTGAACCCCGGTCCACTCCATCCTGACCCCTCAGGAAATTAATTACAAATTTTCAGAGATGCTATCGCCTCACGTGGAGAGAAAATTAGAAGAGAAAGAAGAAGAGAAAAAAAAATCAATCAAAATCTTCTCAATCTCTCTCCCTCCTGAGTTTGACTGCCGGTACAGGTCAGCAAGATGGCCGCCAGGCTGCTTCCTGTGGGCCTGTTGAGCATTTCCTCTGCAGGAGGACCTGCCGGCCACGCTACATAACATCATCAATCACGGGACAGCCTTTTCTATCTCTCATTTCAGGATGGAGGGGGGGTGGGGGGGGGGGGAATCACACGCACGCAAATCTCACACACAACACACATAAGAAAAATGTAATGATGACACACCCACCGACACTGTCTGACTGTAATATAATCAGAGGTAACCCACTCCATCCCCTCATGGAAGGTATTTCAGACACCCATGCCCCCCCCCCTCCTTCCTACCTCTCAGCACAACAATAAAATGACATTTGCATTTGGGTGTACGAGAATTTCATTGGATGATTTATAGAAGCAATCAGTGCCACACAATGGCCGTCCCCACTATTCTTTTGAGAGAGGAAGAAAAAACGAGAGAGGGACTGAGGGAAGGTAGGGAGGAGAGAGGGAGGGAGGAGAGAGAGGGAAGAGAGAGGGAGGGAGGAGAAGAGAGGGAGGAGAGAGAGGGAGGAAGGGAAGTAGGGAAGTAGGGAGGGAGGAGAGAGAGGGAGGAGAGAGAGGGAGATAGGGAGGGAAGGAAGGAAGGAAGGAAGGAAGGGAAGGGAAAGAAAGAAGAGGAGGAAGGGAAGCCTCTGTGCTACACAGGGCCGGGGGGGGGGCAGTGTGGGGAGGGGGGACAGAGCTCCAATCGGCAGATTCTGCCTTTGATTAGATTAGCATTAAACAACGCTGTGACAGATATGACAAATAGGTGCATTAGAGTGTGTCATTTATTCTCTCTCTGGACGCTGGGGTTCACTACCCTCACCCCACCCCCCACCCCCCATCACCCCCTTGTGTCCTACTGGCCCAAATCTATGCAGGGCCTGGTGACACCAGAACGATGTGTAATCTCACTGTATTACCTTTTTTTCAGCGAGCAAGTGAAGTGAGAGATGAGAAGTAAATGGGATGGAGGAGGAGAGAGGATGGAGGGAGGACGAGGGGAGGGGAGGAGTAGAGAAAGATGAGGGAGGGAGGACGAGGGAAGGGGGAAGAGGAGAGTAAAGGAAAAGGAGGGAGGGAGGGGAGGTAGGGGAAGGAAGGAGGAGGACGAGGGGAAGGGGGAAGGGGAGAGGAAAAGGAGGGAGGGAATAGAGAGAAATGGAGAGAGGAGAGAGAGAGGGAGGGAGGAGAGAGAGAGGGAGGGAGGAGAGAGGGAGAGAGAGGCAGGGAGAAAGAGAGGGAGGGGAAATGGGAGCATCCCCCCCACCCGTTTCTTTTGAAAATAAAACTGATAAAAAAGCGCAGTGCGTTAGTGTGAGAGGTGTCATTAATCAGTTGTGTTTTCCCATATGTGGTTTTCTTTCCCTTTTTTTCATTTGGGTGCCAGAAGTACTTTAAATAGCATTGTGCTTCAGCTAACAAACAAAGCCAATGTATGGCTATGGAATGTCATTACTGCATGTGTATGTGAGTGAGTGTATGCATGCATGAAAATACACATGTGCATGTCAGCATATATATATATGGTTCACTGTGTCTGTGTGTGTGAGTGTGTGTGCACTAGAATACAAGGGTGGGCGGCATGTCCTCATCTCAATCCCCTCTGCTTATCATCGCTGACCGAGCGAATTGGCCCATCGACATCTTGGGCCATTGATCTGACTGCATAGCTACGGCCT
>NC_085031.1:13876883-13939383 GCF_963692335.1 Osmerus eperlanus
AAACAAATTAAACCTCCCACACCTCCCTTCTCCCTCTCTCCCTCTTTCTCTCTCTCTCTCTCTCTCTCTCTCTCTCTCTCTCTCTCTCTCTCTCTCTCTCTCTCTCTCTCTCTCCGTCTCTCTCTCTCTCTCTCTCTCTCTCTCTCTCTCTCTCTCTCTCTCTCTCTCTGTCTCTCGCTTTCTGTATTATTTATAACAGTCTGATTCCAATATACTATCTCATAATGGATAAAGGGATCCACTATAAAAGCCAGTCATCATTTATTCATGCGGACAGAAGCTTGATTGGCCCTGGTACTGCTCTCTATGTTAAATAGCATTTATGAATATTCATGAACATCTTATTTCCCCCAGAATGATTGTAAGCTGTTCGGGAGCTTCTTCTCAGCTTGTTCACACTGACTCACTTTAATTTCACATCCTCTCCTCTTAAACTGATATTTACATTTCTCAGCCAAACACTTTTTGGTCTGAGCCAACCAGATACTCACATGTCTGGTCCTAGCCAATCAAGCACTACTTGTCTCGGCCAACCAGACGTGTTCTGCTGCGGTTTTACAAGTGAATGTTGGTTACACAAGGGGAGAACTTTTTTCAGGCCAAGGCTTTGGGTTAAGGCAAAATCTCACTAGCTTGTTGACTGTTATGGTTGAGAAACAGGATAATGCTGTAGATGGTTAGTCTTCAGAGTAGTGTAGCTGGCTGGTATGCATGGTAATGTAGTAGCAGATTGATATGCAGGGTAATGTAGATGGTTGGTATGCATGGTTATGTAGTAGCTGGTTAGTTATTGATTGATTCCTCCCGCCTGTCTGGTTCCATCGAGTCAAATCAGATGGGAGACCAGCTGCAGGGAGAGAAACTGTAGCAGGTATGAATCATTAATTTAACTTTAGTGCATCGCTAACAGGCATCGACAATAAGCCTCCCTCATATGATAGCATTGTCCCTCAGAACACCTTTCTGGCCAGTGGCCACCATGTTTAGTGTGGTGGGGCCGAGACACACACTGAAGCGACAGCAACAGTTCCTTCTGGAACGTTCAAGCAAACAGCGAGGGAGCTCATCGATACAGGCTGTAAATGCCACCATTAGGTAGAAATTCTATTGGCCCACTGGGACCTAGAGTTGACATGTTCACCATTAGCAGTTCAACTGATGACTGGCGTCCATATATGGTTCTCAGTTCCTGCCAACACATGTATGTTGGGGAAGATGCATATTTAACCATGTTACATTGCTGGGTTATGTCTAATTCATACTCCTTTCATTAGTAATGGGGGAGTACATAAGGGAGGAGGGGGGAGGAGAGGATGGAAGGTAAGACAGGACAAGGAGGAGGGGAGAGAGGAGAGGACACGGAGGAGGGAAGAGATGACAAGGAGGAGGGGAGGCAGACGTGTTGAGGGAAGTTAATGAATGATGGATGGAGCTGACCTTTCCACAGTCTTCAATGACCTGAAGATACAGATTACATAATCTGTTTCTCTCCTTCCTAAATGCCCTGCTGCTGCCGCAACATGGATTACACTGGTGAACCCCGGAAAGGAGCAGAGAGGGCAAAGAGGTGAGGAAGGGAGAGGTGAGGAGAAAAGAAGAGAGGGTAGGAGGAGAGGTGATGAGAAGAGAGGAAAGGAAAGGCGAGGGGTAGGGGACATGAGAGGGTAGGAGGAGGAGTGGCAGAGAAGGGTAGAGGAGAGGAGGCGAGGAGGAGTTTGTCCCAATCAGTCTCAGTGTGATCCCATTGGAGAACTGTCAAGTGATTGGTCCACTGCTTTAGACAGGTCTGTCCTATTAGGCTGATAGAAGACTGGCATGGGACCAACTGTCTCTTCCTCTCTTTCGCTCTACCTCTCTCGTTCTTTTACACAAACACTCACTCACACACACACATGCACACACATTGTAGAGACAATCTGTTAGAGTTTGTGTTACATTGATGGTTTCATTCTGTCATTCAAAGTAGATAATATAACAGAATAATACTATAATGGCATGTCAAATTCTATGTGGAAGAACAGTACTAATATTAATAACCACCAGTGTAAACAGAAACAACAACACTTACAAAAAATGCATCCACAACACACCATTTACATGCCAAAAACACCTACAACACACCTAGTACATGCCCAAAACACCTACAACACACCTAGTACATGCCAAAAACACCTACAACACCCCTAGTACATGCTAAAAACACCTACAACACCCCTGGTACATGCCAAAAACACCTACAACACCCCTAGTACATGCCAAAAACACCTACAACACCACTAGTACATGCCAAAAACACCTACAACACACCTAGTACATGCCAAAAACACATACAACACACCTAGTACATGCCAAAAACACCTACAACACACCTAGTACATGCCCAAAACACCTACAACACACCTAGTACATGCCAAAAACACCTACAACACACCTAGTACATGCCCAAAACACCTACAACACACCTAGTACATGCCAAAAACACCTACAACACACCTAGTACATGCCAAAAACACCTACAACACACCTAGTACATGCCCAAAACACCTACAACACACCTAGTACATGCCAAAAACACCTACAACACACCTAGTACATGCCCAAAACACCTACAACACACCTAGTACATGCCCAAAACACCTACAACACCCCTAGTACATGCCCTCCCAGCTCACACAAGCCTAAAACATGCCTGAAACACATCAAACACAGAAGATGTGCCGTGTGAGTAGTAATCCTACAACATACATGTAAAGATGTCCCCTTGCATGTCACGTCCCCTCCTAACCCCGTTACCACGGTGATCTGCTGCGGGTGGGCACATGCGTGTGGAAGAGACTAGGATGATGGTGCAGATGATTATGATGATGCAGAGGGATTAGAGGGCCCTGCGTTCAGTGGGAATGAATGAATGTCTGTAACTGTTACTCCTAACAGAGGGGAATCTGAACCAAAATCCTAAACATGGGTTGTCTTGCCACTGGTCGCCGCACAAGCATGTGCCCTTATACTATAAGTCAGCTAGCTTGTTTGTCAATCAGACTGCTAGTCTGCTAGCCTGTTAAGTCATTGATAGTATTAGCCTGTCAGCCTGTTAGTTAGTCATATTGCTAGCCTGTTAGCTTGCTAGTCTATTAGTCAGTCAGGAGTATCCCAGAGAGGAATTAAGAGCTACATTAGCATCAGCTTCAGAGAGAGACAGGAGTACATGAATTAGAAATGTGGTCTAATGCGTGAGCTCACAACTTGCTGGATATTTTACTACATTTTTTAATATGTGTGTGTGTGTGTATATATGTGTGTGTGTTGTCCAGGAACACAGCTTAGGGAAGCGTGGCAGGATGATTCTCTCAGGTGGAAACAAGAAGTGTTTCATGTTTCAGTGACACACGCACCCACACACTCCCAACACACACACATACCCTTCACATACACGCAGACCTCCTGCTATTGGTCTTGACCGCATTGGAAGAGGCTCTGGCTTGGGTTGGGTAGAGGTTTGGGCTGGGTAGAGGCTAGGACTGGGTAGAGGCTGGGACTGGGACTGAGTAGAGGCTGGGGCAGGGTAGAAGCTGGGACTGGGGCTGGGTGTGTGTGTCAGTAAGAGGATTAAACAGCCAAGCCCACTGAACCAGCGCCTCCAACACTGACACCTTCACAATCCTCTACTTAACATGCAGCTGTGTGTGTGTGCGTGTGTGTGTATGTGTGTGTATGTGTGTGTATGTGTGTGTTTTCGGGGGGACGTATGTGCTGAAGTTATGACAGAGAGATATGTGTGTATCTATGGTAACAACCTCATCCAACCAGAGCAGATCCCTATTTGCTCTTCCTATCCTCTCTCTCTCCCCCCTCTTCTCTCTCTCTGCTCTCCCGTTCTTCTCTCTCTCCTTTCCTGCGCTTCTCTCGCTCTCTCTCCTCTCTTCCTCTTCTCTTTACCTCGTTCTTTTATTTACCTCTTCTGTCTCCCCATTTTTGCTCACCTTTTTCATCTCCTCCTTCTCTTCCCCTCTTCTCTTCCTTCCCCCAGTCCTTGTGGTGACCCCACAATGTTCTACAGCAAAGTGGGCAGAGGCAAAGACATGTATACACACAGGAATAGGCACACACACTCCTTGACATTGTCTCTTACACATGCTCACACGCATAGACTTCTTCACAAAAATTATTCATAATGACACAAACTCACACACAATCACTCTCACTCACACACACTCTCACACACACAAGCTCTCACACACACACACACAGTGGAAAGGCTGACTCCATATGCCAGCATGACTCAGATGAGACTCCGAGGAGAGGGGGAGGAGGAGGGGTTGGGGGGGGGAGTTGGGGGTGAGGAGCAGTAAGAGGTGGAGGAGGAAGAGAGGGTGAAGTGAAGGAGAGGAAAGGAGGAAAGGTGAGAAGGAGTGGGTTGTAGACGGGAAGAAAAAAGAAGAGGAGGAAAGCAAGAGGAATGAGAGAGGAAAATAAGAGAAACTGAAACTGGTTTTACTTGAAGGGCAGTGAGTTGATGTTTACACACACACACACACACACACACACACTCTTTATCAGATTCCGGAGCAGTTAGACAAAAACAAGTTTGCAGAACATTGGAACAGGGTCATCCCAGCTGTGACTGAACAAAGTGTGTGTGTATGTGTGTGTGTGTGTGTGTGAGAGAGAAAGACAGTGAGAGAGAGAGAGAGAGAGAGAGAGAGAGAGAGAGAGAGAGAGAGAGAGAGAGAGAGAGAGAGAGAGAGAAGGAGAGAGAGAATCTGTGTGTTTGCTCAAGCTTTGTGTGCACATCTGTGTGTACTCTATATCAGGGCTTCTGGTGTGTGTGTGTATGTGTGTGTGTGTGTATGTGTGTGTGTGTGTGTACCCCACAGATGCACCTCTCCACAGCTGGGCTGAACACACAGCCCGGGGTGAATAGTGTCAAGATTCATCCTTCAGCCTGCCAGGCTCACACACGCTCACACACACATACAGACCTCTGACCACTCTCCAGCTAAGGGAAGACCTAGTCCGGGGTAGTCCAAAACTATCACACAGACTGATGATGGAGCAGCACATTTCTCTACTCCTAAAATACTATGAGTGTCTTCTCAGTGTATCCTAGTGATGACAGATCTTTACTCTTCCCTGTTCCCCACGACAACACAGATATGCCACCCTATCCGTGTGCTTTTTGTGACAGGGAGGACTGAGGGAGAAGAGAGAGACAATAGGGACAGAAGACGAGGGGGGATGCTATGAGGCAGTTTAATTTCAGCTGCGTCTCTGGCAGCAGATTGATAAAGTGGAATGGAGGATGGGCCTGTCGATCAACGGACCAGGGGCGGGGCTTCACTGCCCCCGCGCGCCACGACCGTTTAGAATGTCTGTGACTGTACCAAGAACCGTTTCAACTGCCGCGCGCTCTCCGGTATCACAGTGAGAAACGTTTTGTACCTCCCGCGTGTGTTTGAGTGACTATGCCTTCATGTTGTTATACTCGTGCTAAAAACAGTTTGGTGCTCGTGCTGTCGGTTAGATTATGAGGAATCCAGACAGTGCTATGTATTTGCATTTACCGTGCACCTCGAGCTTGCAGTTTATTGAACTGTGGCGAAAACAGCTGGAGCGCTGTCCAAGGTGCTGAAGTCAAGAGTCGGTGCGTGCCACCGGAGAGAGGTAAGCAGAGGCGTCCCCGGGTTTGTG
The DNA here is from genome assembly GCF_963692335.1 of Osmerus eperlanus. Taxonomy (NCBI): domain Eukaryota; kingdom Metazoa; phylum Chordata; class Actinopteri; order Osmeriformes; family Osmeridae; genus Osmerus; species Osmerus eperlanus. The sequence goes on from NC_085031.1 coordinate 13,882,572, forward strand.
TCCGCGCAACTCCGGAGCTAAAATGACACGAAAACTACTGGATTCTGTGGCGGTGTGGGGATTCCTCGCGTGGGAACTAGCAATGCTGCTTAGGTAAGGACGCACAGACGCAACATTTTTACAAATCTTAAAATAGAGAGAGAGAGAGAGAGAGAGAGAGAGAGAGAGAGAGAGAGAGAGAGAGAGAGAGAGAGAGAGAGAGAGAGAGAGAGAGAGAGAGAGAGAGAGAGAGAGCGGATGAGAGAGAGAACTATCTAAGTTACTGGAAGCTGTCGTGTCTCAGCGGCCTTGACTTATGTCATGCATAGGGATGAATGAGTGGCTAATACCTAATAGTATTCCAAACTCTTGGTCCCATTCTCCTAATCCCAGAATATATCAGAGCTCTAGGGGTGTTTGACGAACGAGACCCGGCCGGTAAAAAGATCAAAGCATATCTCCGCTACAAATCCTCTTAAAGTGTCACGCAATAATTCTTAGACAAATGCTCTAGTGGTGGCAGTCCGTATCTGATACAAGGAGACAGCTAGCGCTGGCCACGGCCCAACGAATTAGACAGAACGTGATAATCAGAGCGATTCGTGATTCTGTATGATGTGCATTTTTGCCTATATTTAGATAATCTGTGTGCATGTCAGATCCCGGTAGTATAGCGTCCACCGTGTTTATACGCAGAGAGAACTTTCTCTTCTCCCGGTGTAACAGGTTTCGTTTACCGACAAGCGTCACCGAAGTCGTTAGTCAGCTCGAACTAGTGTGTTCTAATGCTTGTCTTCAGTCCTCGCCGTTACCATCAGTCGCGAGTCTACGCCGGCTCAGATCAGAATCACTGTCCGCCTGCCGGTCTATCTCACAGTTCCCGTGATTGACTGACGTCTGTCACGGTGGAGTTTCAGTTTTCAAACACACCGGGGTTGTAGAGCTTTTGTAGTTGCATGCAATGCTGGAAAGAAGAACATCTCTGCTGTGTGAGGTAAGGCAGCAACGGTCTTGCAGAGCAAGAGCACGGTCTCATTATTATGTAATAACTTGCTGTATTGCCGACAGTGAAAACACAAAACAACGTTGCTGAATAACCCATCCCCTTCTCCCTACCTCAATATCTCATTTCCTTCATCTCTCCCTCACCCTCACCCTTCCTGTCTTTGTGTCTCGATCTCTCCCTCTTTCTCCCTTTCCCTCCCTCACTCCCATCCCTGTGTCCTCCCCTCCTCCCTCCTCTCCTCCCTCTTTCTCTGTACCATGGGGTTAATGGATTTTTAACAGGAGGGAGACCTTCAGTTCAGGTGGAGATCAGTGAAACACACACTCCTTTAACCCTAACCAGCCTATTACCCCCCCCCCCTCCCCCATGTGCCCCCCCTCATTCAATCACAGAGCTCTGTTCTGACCAGGAGTGAGGAGTCAGGAGTGATCCATGTCCACCTGAATCTACAGCCTCTCATTCACTATGCTAAGCTACGTTACAGTCCTGTGTTTGTTTATAGTGCTTTTCTAAGATAGGCTAGCCTATGTCCCCAGGGGGCCATTTGAAACATAACTTCCTTTCAAACTTTAATGGCTACATTAGGATCTGACTGTGTACTGGAGACAGAGTAGAAACACACCCACACACCCTACACACACACGCTGAGGGCAGGGACACCCTCAGACACATAAACACACCCTACACACACACACACACACGCTGGGGGCGGAGTAGTAACACACGTTGCATGGTGCAGATATTTTGGGCAGCATTTTTAGAAAGCAGAGAGTTATTAATAATTGACATGGGTTCTTTGACATGTCAGAAAGCTATGTGTGTGTTCGTGTATTTGTGTGTGTGTGTGGCAGAGGTCAGTTATCCACTCTTTAGGCCGTCTGCACCTCCCTATTCTCTCTCCTCCTGTGTGTGTGTGTGTGTGTTCCGTGACTGGCCAAGGGGATTAGAGTAGATCTCTGAGGTAAACAGCTAACGTTCCCACGCGGAAAACAGGCATCACCGTGCAAACAGGCTGACTGTGCACGAAGACCCCTACTCCATCACACACACACATACATACCCACACAAACACACACACACACACACACTCACAGCAGATAAGACCCTGACCTGTAAAGAGTGAATCAGCAGCTCATTCTGTGTAGAAACCTGACTGACAGCTACAATCCTCCTGTCTCTCTCTTTCTCATTGTTTTTCTGTCGTCATCTCTCTCTTTCTTAAACTCTCTCTTCCTCTGTCGTCCTCTCTCTCTTTCTCTCTTTCTTTTTGTCATCCTCTCTCTTTCTTCCACTCTCTTCCTCTGTCGTCCTCTCTCTCTTTCTCTCTTTCTTTTTGTCATCCTCTCTCTTTCTTCCACTCTCTTCCTCTGTCGTCCTCTCTTGCTTTCACTCTCACACTTTATTTTCTATCACATCCTTTTACCTCAGACTTTCTCTCTTTTTCTTTCTCTCTCTACTATTCTTTCTCTCTTTTTCTTTCTTTCTTTCTTTCTTTCTTTCTTTCTTTCTTTCTCTCTCTCTCTCTCTCTCTCTCTCTCTCTCTCTCTCTCTCTCTCTCTCTCTCTCTCTCTCTCTCTCGCTCTCGCTCTCGCTCTCGCTCTCGCTCTCTCTCGTTGATCTTTGAAACCGAACAGCGTTGCGCGCTGTTCTAGTAAGTGTAAGTGGCTAGGGGATGTGTTTAACCCGCCTGCTTCAGAGAGGCTGGTCAAACCAATGCTTTAATGTCATCCACACCCCCAGGACTCTGGAGAAGCTGGAGGTTCCTCTCTGTCGGCTGGATGCACCTGCCAATCACAACACACACAACCACTGCATGTGTGTGTGGTGTGGTGTGTGTGTGGTGTTTGATCATATCTTGTTATTCTGTCGATCAAAGCACTTTTTTATATACACAAACACACACACACACACACACACACACATAGAGGCATGTCAGAGAGTCTGTGAGGGGTCTTGTTGAAAGCCTGCTGACAGATGATGGCTGCTGAATGAGCAAGTGTGTGTGTGTGTGTGTGTGTGTGTGTGTGTGTGTGTGTGTGTGTGTGTGTGTGTGTGAGATGGCTGAGCTCTGAGTTTGTCAGAGTATCTGAGCTGTGACACTGGTGTCAGCAGTGAAGAGCTTTCAATCTGCCCTCTGTCCACTGCTTAACCTGACTCTGAACACACACACACACACAGGACAGTCTTCTGGTGGCAGGTTGCAATGGACTGCGCTACTGCCCTGTCCTACCCTCTGCTCCCTCTTTCCATCTCCTTTTTCTCCCCCTCCTACTCACCTCTCCTCTCCATTTTCCTTCTACCCCCTTTCTTCTCCCTCCTTCTCCTTTCCTCTCTCCTCCCCCCCCTTTCTCTCTCTCCTCTCCATCCTCCTCTCTTCTCTCTCTCTCTCCTCCCCCCCTTTCTCTCTCTCCTCTCCATCCTCCTCTCTTCTCTCTCTCTCTCCTCTACCTCCTTTTGCTCTCTTTCTCTTTTCACCTCTTCCCTCCTTCCTCTCTGTGACTATCCTTGTCAGAGCGCTGGACAACAGGGATTGCTTCTGGTCTGTGTGTGTGTGTGTGTGTGCATTTGTTCTAGGGTATCTGGAGCAGAAACAGCCCTTTGTGATGTCACTGCACTGGTGAGGGTTGTCACTGGTGAGGGTTGTTATGCACATATATATGCAAATATATGCACATTAATATAACTTAACTCATTTGAACCACGATAATCACCACAATCACTTCTACATCTGCAGTGTTTACACCTTGTGTCTTTATGTGTGTGTGTGTGTGTGTGTTTGTGACAATGATGGTCCCACATAACTGAACTAGACTGCAGAGGCTCCTTCCTCGGGGCATATCATGTCACACACACACACACACACACTTACACAGAAACACACCCAGAACACACGCAGAAAAAGCCAAGGAGTTCAAAATAAGTACATTTCCAAGCTGTTTCAGTAAAAGTGTAAAATCAAAGCTAGAACGATAAAACAGATGCTGCCTCCACAAATATCTCTACTATACTTTGTTCTACTCTACTCTGATCTAGTCTTCTCTAGTCGTCTCTACTGAGCTATTCCGCGTTACTCTACTCTATTTTACTACATTTTACTGTTCCACAGAGATAATGTTGGAGCTAATAGTCTCTATCAGCCTGTGAATTATCTAAGATATTAGGATTGTGGAAAGGAAAGAGGCGCACACACACAACATACTATTTTAGAATGTGTGTGTGTGTGTGTGCTGAAGAGAAGGCAGAGCAGAGGGATGTTGCCTCCTGGCAGTCTGGCCTTCATAGCGGATTACACTGATGATGAGAGGAGGAAAAAGGAGGAGAAGAGAGGGGGATGAGGAGAGGAGAGAACAGGAGAGAGGAAAGGAGACTGGACCTCCAGGATTCCGCTAGTCACCTTTTTGGTCGTGAGGTTCAGGCCTCTCTCACGCTTTCTGTCACATCTCATCTGGAAAGACTGTGTGTACATGTGTGTACGTGTGTGTGTAAGTTGTGTGTGTGTGTGTCTGTTACAAAAATCTGGGCCAACAGTCTGAATCAAGAGGATTAGGATTTGGATAAATGACCTGTCAACAGTCAGCTATTACCACTACTTCTCCTCCTCCATCTACATCCTCCTTACCTCCATCCATCCATTTCAATTGTTACACCATCTCTCTACCTCAATCCTACTATCTCTTTGACTTCCCTACCTCCATCTCTACCTCCATTTATCCATCTTCCCATCTCTATCTCCCTCTGTTTCTCAACAATCCTGACAGAGATATTGAGAGGTGGATGTGTTGATGTTTTTCTGTTTGTTTATAGATCCCAGTACGGAAGCTGTTAGACAGAGAGAGAAAGAGAGAGAGCGAGATGAGGAAAGGAGATAGACTGCTTCCTTGTGTGTGTGTTTCGTCTTGCTGGCACAAATAATAAGTAGAGAAATTAGGAAGGAGAGAGATAGGACAGAGAGAAGGAGATGGTTGGAGAGAGGGAATGAGGGAGATATAAAGAAAGGAAGAATTTAAAAAACAAACAAGATGTCATGTTACACAACAATAGCTAGAAGACTGTGTGGTGGAACAGGGAGGTAAACAGAGGGAGAAACAGAAGGAGGGAGAGATGGAGATTAATCAATTTCTTTAGTTGTCATGAGTGTCTGTCATGTCACACTCAGTATTAGCACACCTGTAGTGTAAATATACACAAATACACATACAAACAGATACAGTCATGATAGGTCATACACATGCATGGCATTTCAGGGGTTGAAATCTTTTGAAATAAAACATCCCCTTTGGACCTAATTCTCTGTGTGTGTGATTGTGTATGTGTGCATGTGCGTGTGTGAGTGTGTGTCTATGTGTGTGTGTGTCTGTTTGTGTGTGTCTGTGTGTGTGTATTTGTGTCTGGCTACGCTGACGGAATGTCAGTTCATCTTTTTTTTCTGAGGTGTGTTTGACATGCCTAACATTTACCGGTGCCTCAGACCTCTGTCACACACGGCCATCATCAGTGTGTATGTGTTAGAGTGTACATGCATGTGTGTGTGTGTGTGCATGTGAGTGTGTGTGGTTCTTTACCTTCATCAGCTGCACTTTTCAGTAAGTGGCACTTAGAGCATGGCCTGGGAATGAAGAATCACCCACCCACCACCTCCCGCCCAACACACACACACACAGTCACACACACAGTCACACACACACAGACACACACACACCCACACACACATACACACAGTCACACACAAACACACACACATAGACACAAACCCACACACACATACACACAGTCATACACAGACACACACACACACACACATGCATTTAAACGAGACTGGAATGGGAATATGGATGCCTGGAAGCATGGGCATGGATTAAAGAGCAGAATGAAGAGTTTACTGAAGGAGAGAGAGAGAGAGAGAGAGAGAGAGAGGGGAGAGAGAGGGGGAGAGAGAGAGACAGAGAGAGAGAGAGAGAGAGAGAGAGAGAGAGGGGAGAGAAAGAGAGAGAGAGAGAGAGAGAGAGAGAGAGAGAGAGAGAGAGAGAGAGAGAGAGATAGGGGAAGGACTGCACTGAGAGAGAGGAGGGGATGGAGGGGGATTGAGTGTGTGAGAGATACTGGAGAAGGACAGGAAAAAGGAGAGCATGAAAAAGGGATGGAGGGAGAGAGGAAGGAAAGAGAGAAAGAGATGTATAGGAGAACAAAGGGAGCATGGCTGTGCCTGCTTGGTCATGTCCCTAGTCATGTGACTTGGTCATGTCCCTAGTCATGTGACATGGGAATATGTAATTTCTCAACCTGCTCTTCTTCCTCTTCCTGCTCCATGCACCATGGGAGATAGAGTCCATACAGCTGTGTGGTAGGTCTCTCTCTCTACGTATCACCTCTCATCTTCCACACTTCTCATCGCTAATTTGACCCATTCTACCCTAATCTCAATTAATCAAACATGTATCCTCCTAATCCAAAATAATCTACTCTAATCGGGGACCTGAACCTATGTAGTAACCATGGGTGTGTGCAAGTGTGTGTTCCCAGATGTGTAGCAGACTGTAATCTGTTGAACAACATCCAGTTAGATGTAAGCATTGACTTGGAAGAGTCAGGGAAGACTACTTATGTGTGTGTGTGTGTGTTTAATCAAGCTAGATCGATCGCTTCATAAAAGACCTGCTGTTTCCCTCGCCAGTGGAGCATCACCCCAGTGGTCCTTGGGATGTGGTTACCATAGCTACAGGCCCTTCTTGACTGCCTGACCATGGTGATCTTTAAGGATGCCACATGTTGCTTAAGGGAGATGGCCTAGGGCAGTATGGGAGATGGAGGGTTGAGAGGGTTAGGACTACAACTCCCAAAGAGCAGTAAATAAAGATCAGGGAGATCCTAGGCCCTGTCGCGCAGCTCCACGAGGGGCCCTATCATTCTGTCGTGCAGCTCCACGAGGTGACCTACTGTCGTATGGTGGCCTTATTAGCAGTGTGTAGCCAGCCTAGCTCAGGACTATGAATGCATCCATCATTCCTACCTAACAGCCTATGCCCAAATATGACCTCTCTGGCTCACTAAGATGAATACTGCTGATCCAAGCAGGCATGCACACACATACACACACACACACATACACACACACATACACATACTCACTCACAATGTAATACTGCATTTCTCAGTGCGCCGCAGCTTAATCCTGACCTCTGACCCCATGATGTCATTCCTGCTCTGCAGACATCAGGCATTAGAGGGTCAACAGGAAGAGCAGCAGAGGTTCACACCACAGCCAGAAGTCACATGACAACCTCAACCCCCATCAGCTTCATGTGCACACACCACCACACCACTATCCACAGCTACCATCGTCACCTCAGCTACACAGCTGCATCGCGACTACAGCTACAACTGCCATCGGCTCCGTGTTTGCACTTACAGCGCCCATCATCAGCTCCGCCCCGACTCAGCTCCATGTCTCAGTGGGGTGTGGACGGGGTTGTTGTCACACAGGGTCGCTGACGTGCTGAGAGAAACCTTCTTAAACGCCGATGAACAAAATGTCAACAAACGAACTCCGTTTGTTGACATTTCGCATGTCCATGAAGATGGACGTTGGTGTTTGAAGGATCGTGCATGCAGAGAGTGTTTGACTATTTCTGACTTGTCTTACCAAGCATACTTTGGCCTTTAGATGGGTATGTGTGCATGTGCAGATATGTGTGGGTATGTATGGGTGCAGAGGTGTGTTTGTGTTTGTGTGTGTGTGTATGTGTGTGTGTGTACCTACGTTTCAACACAGATAACCTTCCCTACCTCCCTGATCAAATATACATTGGCTGTTTAGACTGCCTGGGGACATGAACACACACACACACGCAGAGAGACACAGTGGTGTGCGCACCCACTCTACACACTCTTGCACACAGTCTTTCGGTGTGATTGTGTGTGTGTGTGTGTCTGTGTGAGCAAGTGTGTGGAATTTGAAAGCAGCTGTGACAGTTGAAACAGGACATCAGGATGAAACACAGGCACAGAAGAGACAGACGAGGGAGAGACAATCACCTGAGCTCTGTCTCTTGCTCTCTCACACACACACTCACATACAAGCACACACACACACACACACACACACACACACACACACACACACACACACACACACAGAGAAGTGGATTATCTCATGTTAGACTGCTCTCTGATCATTAAGCTCCTACACTATGTAGCTTAATCCTTGAACATGTCTCAATACTCAGTACTGGCTCTCCTCTCCCACACTTTCCTGTCATGTCCTCTCCACTCCTATTCTCTCTTTTTGTCTCCTCCTCTCCTTTACTTTCCTCTCCTCTTCCCAACTAGCACATTTTCTATTACTAAAGAGAACTCTTTCCTGCACTCAACACTCAATTTCTACATCAGTTTCTACCCCCCACTCTCCATCTACCCTCTTCTCTCCCTCTCCTGCCTCTCTTCATTTATTCAATCTCTACCGTAGCTGCTCAATGTGAATGATGGTGTCAAAAGGTATTTCAGTAACAGACAGTAATGGAATGACCATTGTCCTACTGTTTCTCTCTCCCTGTGTGTGTGTGTGTGTGTTTGTGTGTGTGTAGCCTGGTGGCGTCTAAGGAACCGGACCATGCCAGACGGGCAGTGCCCATGTCGCCCTCAGACTTCCTGGACAAGCTGATGGGCAGAACCTCCGGATATGACGCCCGTATCCGCCCAAACTTTAAAGGTACAGTGGACCTATTCCTGTTAACTGGATTAGGCCCAACTGAATTTCCAGTCTATAAAGAAATAGAAAACACCTTATTGTTGCGTAACAATCCTTGTTAAATTCTTTAGTGGGTCATTTGCAGGAGATGTGTACCGAGTGTGTGTGTGTGTGTGTGTGTGTGTGTGTGTGGGCTCAACACGACCAGTGTTGGATGAATAATACAAATGGATGTCCAGCCTAAGGCTAAAACGCCACAAACACATACCATTTTTACTATTGTTCTGAAAAGTTATGTGTCATAGCTTAAAGGAGTATGTGTGTTTGTGTGGATGGAAGCACAGAGTGTGTGTTTGTGTGGATGTGTGGATGTGTGTTTGTGTGTCTGGGTGGATGGGTGGATGTGTGGTCGCATGTGAGCATCCACACGTATGAGGGAGGGAAGCCGGGTTCACTGGAGCGCTCAGGCGAGAGGGGTTGCCCCACACACACACGCACACACACACGGACGCACACACACACACACACACACACACAAACACACACACGCACACACGCAAACACACACACGCACACACACACGGACGCACACACACACCCCTCCTATATTCCTCGTCCAGCGCTGACAGGGAGAGCCCAAGGATCATCGATCTGTCAGTCAAGTTACAAACACACACGTACAAACACACACGTACAAACACTAACCCATCTCCATTTCTCTCTCTTTTTTTCACCCTCTCAATCTGTCCATCTCCTCTCTCTCAGGTCCTCCTGTAAATGTCTCCTGTAATATCTTCATCAACTCTTTTGGCTCCATTGCTGAAACCACCATGGTATGTATCTTTCTTGCATACTCACAAAGATCTCTCTCTCACACACACACACACGCACACACAGACTGACCCTAAACCTTTGTTTGTTTTGTCTTGATTTGGGGACACAATTTAATCATTCAAAATCCTGTTTTTCCTTGTTTTACTATCCTTGAGAATAGTTCACAACAGGAGTTAAACAAGCACACACACACACACAGGCAGGGTATCTCTCTCTCTTCAAACACACACACAGGAAGGAACTTTCTCTCTCTCTCTCTCTCTCTCTCTCTCTCTCTCTCTCTCTCTCTCTCTCTCTCTCTCTCTCTCTCTCTCTCTCTCTCTGCCTCTCTCTCTCTCTCTCTCTCTCTCTCTCTCTCTCCAAACACACACACAGGGAGGGTATCTCTCCCTTGTGTTGTTGTTTAGAGTAGAGAGGACAAAGCCAGTGTCAGCCTAGGGCCTGGCCTTGTCATCCTGTTTCAGAACGAGGCTTGTGCGTTGTTGGCATGTTATGTTGTGTAGCAATGTGTGTCCATTAGCATGTTAGCGTGTGTAGTATGGCGTGTGTATTGGGGTGTAGCGTGACTGGGAATGTGCTCTAGGACTTGGGCTTCTAACACCCCAGGGAAGAAACGGAGAGGGGCCTGATACACGCACAAACACACACACACACACACATACACACGGTGGGCCAGGAACTTGTCAGCTCCACTTGTTTCCTGGGATGACATCTCTCAGACCTGCTCCTCAGGGAACCTTATGTAAGAGGCATTTTAACAACCCTGCTCACACACATACGTACGCATGCACACACACACACACACACACACACACAGCTCTGATCTGAGGTGATGTGCTGCAGCAGGATGTGTGTGAGGGCAGTAGGAGAAGCCCACAGTTGGGGCCGAGCGCGCTGGGACTCATGTTCCATCATCTCTTAGAATATGTTTACGTTAAACCTTACGGAGTGATACATTCACAATATTGAATGTATGCCAATCATTTGGCATACATTTGTTAAGTAGCATGATGATAAGAGTTTTACTGTTTCTTATAGAGAAGCTTGGTCACCTAGGGTCCAGCTACTGAGGACTGTCACCATGGCGTGTGTGTGTGTGCTTGTGTGTGCAATCTGTCTCTGGGTTGATTGTCACATGCGTTGATGAGTCTAGATGGAAGAACAGAAACGAGAGGCTCCCTTGAGCAGACCACAATACACACACACGTACACATACACACGTACACACACACTCTGGGATGGGCCGTCTGTTTGATTCTGACAAGGCTAACTCTGCACTGACACGTTCTCTTGTCACACACACATTAACTCCTAAACACCCATGCAGGCAGGCAGGCAGGCAGGCACACACACATACACACACACACAGTCACCCTGTTACCTCTGCAGCAACCGCCTAAATAAGTCAATGGCTGTGGGATGACTCTGCTGTCATTACCACTATCCACACACACACACACACACACACACACACACACAGAACACACGCACAAGTGCTCTGATAACTAGTCACTGAAGTGATGGAGGTTTTATAAATACTCCAGCAGCCACATACCCAATAAAAGAGTAATTACCCCTTCTTCCCCTTCTCTCAGTCCCCTTTTCTTTGTATCTCTCTCTCCCTTGCCCTCTCTGTCTCTCTCCATCCCACTCCCTCTCTCTCTCTTACTTGTTCTCTCTCGATGCGCTGTGAAGGGATGTTGTTCCACAGGTTGTAACACTCTGCCCCCCCCCCCCACACCTCTGATCGTCACAGGCCCAGGGGAACACCCCCACTTAAGCCTCTTGTCCATGAATCACTTAACGGAGTCGTCTCCTCCCTTCTCCCTCTTCTTCCCTCTCCTTCCCTCTCCTTCCCTCTCTTCTCTCCTCCTTCCTCCTCTCCTTTCCTCTCCGAGCCATCTGGCCCTCGTTCCCTTCTACATCTCCTCATCCCAGGCCATGTTTGTGTGTGACAGATTGGTAGATGAGCCTCTGGGGGAATCCTTTAGAGGACCCAGAGATCCAGCAGTGTTGTGATCGCCGTGGAGATGATCACCGTAGAGATGGACCGTTCATAGCCCTGGTTGACTGGCTGAAAAACTGTCTGGTTGGCCGGTTGGCCGGCTGGACCACTGACTGGCTGACTGCCAGTGTGGTTTTGCTTGGCGTGCGTGTTGTGCAGCAGCAGGTGGATGCATGGGCTGGATAAGAGGCTTTACATCCCAGCGTTCCAGAGTACACTGCCCTGTTGCTGCAGTGGGGACAGACAGCACTGCACTGATTGTTGTTGTTGCTGTTGATTAAAAACATGGATTTAGACTCTGGCTTTCTCCTCCTGTCCTATATCGTGTCGTCCTATCCCGTCTCATCCTGTCCTCCTCTGCTGTGTCCTGTCCTGTCTTCCGCTGCCCTGTCTCCTGTCTCCTGTCCTCTTCTGTCTCCTGTCTCCTGTCTCATGTCCTCTCCTGTCTCCTGTCCTCTCCTGTCTCCTGTCCTCTCCTGTCTCCTGTCTCTTGTCCTCTCTTGTCTCCTGTCCTCTCCTGTCCTCTCCTGTCTCCTGTCTCCTGTCCTCTCCTGTCTCCTGGTTCCTGTCCTCTCCTGTCTCCTGTCCTCTCCTGTCTCCTGTCCTCTCCTGTCTCCTGTCCTCTCCTGTCTCCTGTCCTCTCCTGTCTCTTGTCCTCTCTTGTTTCCTGTCATCTCCTGTCTCTTGTCTCCTGTCCTCTCCTGTCTCCTGTCCTCTCCTGTCTCCTGTACACTCCTGTCTGCTGTCCTCTCCTGTCTCCTGTCCTCTCCTGTCTCCTGTCCTCTCTTGTCTCCTGTCTCTTGTCCTCTCCTGTTTCCTGTCCTGTTCTGGTCAGTGGTAGTGAAGAAGAGAGGTCACCCATACACACTCACCCCCCAGGCAGAGAGGGGAAGGGGGAGGATGCATGTGTGTTTCGTGACAGGATGCATACATGGACCATCACCTCCCTGGGGGGGACACAGTTTATTACCACTGCATTTAAAGATGTAGTAGTGGCAGATGTAATGGAATGAAATAGTGATAGAGAGAGTAAGAGAGAGAGAGAGAGAGAGAGAGAGAGAGAGAGAGAGAGAGAGAGAGAGAGAGACAGAGAGAGAGAGAGAGAGAGAGAGAGAGAGAGAGACAGAGAGAGAGAGAGAGAGAGAGAGAGAGAGAGAGAGAGTAAGAGAAAGAGAGAGAGAAAGAGAGAGAGGGAGAGTAAGAGAAAGAGAGAGAGAGTAAGAGAGAGAGAGAGAGAGAGAGAGAGAGAGAGAGAGAGAGAGAGAGAGAGAGAGAGAGAGAGAGAGAGAGAGGAAGGACATGATGGTGATCTGAGTAGACCATTGTGTCTATATTGAAATGTGTGTGTGTTTGTGTGTCCAGGGCTATGAAGTGCTCAGGTGTGTGTGTCCAGGACAATGTTGAGATGTGTGTGTGTGTGTGTCCAGGACTACCGTGTGAACATCTTCCTGCGTCAGCAGTGGAACGACCCCCGCCTGGCCTACAGTGAGTACCCTGATGACAGCCTGGATCTGGACCCCTCCATGTTGGACTCCATCTGGAAACCAGATCTGTTCTTTGCCAACGAGAAGGGGGCTCACTTCCACGAGGTCACCACGGACAACAAGCTGCTGCGCATCTTCAAGAACGGCAACGTCCTTTACTCTATCAGGTGAGGGAGAGAGGGGAAGGGGAGGGGAGAGAGAGAGAGACAGGGAGGGAGAGGGAATGAGAAAAAGATAAAGACAGAAAGAGAGATAAAGAGAGCGAGAGGGAGAGAGAAGGAAAGAGAGAGGTAGATGAAGAGAGAGTGGATTTTTCTGTGCAAATCTCAGGATGGAAGCTGTGAGGAAATGATGTCAAATGACAACATGCTGATTGTGTGTGTGTTCTTTCAGATTGACGCTAACCCTCTCCTGTCCAATGGACCTGAAGAACTTTCCCATGGACGTTCAAACCTGCATCATGCAGCTGGAGAGCTGTGAGTTCACCCACACACTACCCTACATACACACAGACACACGATCAGACGCAGGCTCCCGCTCACACACAGACCCCTCTTCCCTCCCTGACCATCGTCCAACAGCAGGTTATGTAAGAGCAGTCAGCTTCTACAGTATCCAGGTCATTAACTGATCCATGAAAAGTATAATGAACTTACTGTGTGTGTGTGTGTGTCTGTGAGAGAATGTCCTGGATGAGCAAGTGTGTGTGCATATGTGAGCATGAGTGTGTGTGTGAGTGTGTGTGTGTGCACATGTGTGTGAGGGAATTATCTTGTTTCCAGTCTCCAGTTAAGGTAACGGACTTCTGGAAAATAATATAGTACAATAGATTCGAAAATAATACAATGGACCAATTTGTGTGCTGCTTGCATTATCCCAGTCATTAAATGTACCTCTCTGCCACCCCCCACTCCCCTCTCCCCTCACCGCTATGAGACTGACCATGAGATGTGTGTCGTGCCAGTGTCCTACAGACAAAAATAATTCATCTCCTCATGCCCCCATGGCTGTGTGTGTGTGTGTGTGTGTGTGTGTGTGTGTGTGTGTGTGTGAGGAGCGAAAAGGCTTTTAATCCAGCCCCTCTGTCCCAGCACTTTGTCCCTGTTTATCTCCCTCCAGTCAAAACATCACTAAGAGAGAGAGAGAGAGAGAGAGAGAGGGGGGGGGGGGGGGGGGGGAGAGAGAGAGAGAGAGAGAGAGAGAGAGAGAGAGAGAGAGAGAGACCCAACAGCACTCTGGTAGCCCAGGACACACTGTCACATCTCTCCCTGGAGCAGAAGGGGACAGACTGGTACAAGAACACTCTTAGAGCACAGAGGCCACACACTCATGAACGCACGCACACACACACACACACACACACACACACAGAGACAGAGAGAGATGCAGAGCCCACGGCGGGCAGCACTCTGATAACCCAGAACACACATTCCGACTTTATTTTGTTGCATTTACACAAACACCTTGTTCTGTTCCCTACAGACCCTCACGCAGATGGAGAGATGGAGAGAATGGGTGAAAGGGAGATAGAAGGATGAGGACGGTGGTTGAAGGAGAGGTGGTGATGGAGAAATAGAGACAGCAGTATAGACAGACATGAATAGCTATATAAAGAAGCAGGAAACCCTTCTAATTACTCAGTCATAATTTATTCATCTGTTCATCCCCTTTCCTCCCCCTCTCCTCCCCCTTCCCTCTTCCCTCCTCCTCCATCTCCCAAAGGGAGAGTGAGTGGTGCAGTCTATCGCCTGGAGTCCCTAGATGTCCTCATTTGTTAGTTCATCCAGGAGTTAGTCTGCTCCTAGACCATTCCAGCAATTAGCCTGGTTCTGGCCCATTCCAGGGGCTTGCCTGGTCCCTTTTCTAGTCCGTAGACCAGGGTCGAGATGAAAGGAGAACAGGGTCATAGTTGTAGTCTAATCTGATTGGACAATGAACTGTTAGAAAAATTGTATTGGACTATTAGTCATGTTGAGGTCAGTTTGAGTCATACTGCAGAGACTCATCCATTGAGATTCCACGTCATCTCCTTCTCTTCCTCTCCTCTCCTCCACCCCCTCTTCCTTCTCCTTTTCTCTCCTCCCCTCTACCAATAGTCATTTGTCTCCAGTTTCCTCTCTCTCCCACCCTGAGGTACGAGAGGGAGAGAACCGAGCGAGATAGAGAAAGACAACAGAGAGGCAGGAAAGAGAAAACAGGCAGAAAGAGAACACAGAGACAGGCAGAGATAGAGAGAGAACAGAAAGATGGAGAACAAAACGAGAGAGAGAACAGAAAAATAGAAAGAGAACAGAACGAGAGAGAGAGAACAGAACGAGAGAGAGAACAGAACGAGAGAGAACAGAGAACGGTTGTTTGAAGTAAATGTGACATGACTCCTCCATCCAAACTCATATACTGAAAGGGTTTTATTTTTAGTATCTTCACTGAGACGATTCTACACCTCTGGAGTTCCGTCTCCATGGTTATAAATTCTTTCTATTCCTCCTTCTCTCATTCTCTCTTCCCCTCTCTTCTCCTCCCCTCATCCTCCTCTCCTCATCAATCTGACCAGTATTTGTCAGACATCTGTTATTCTATTGTTACTGAAGGCCTCTTCTAATGGAGCACTGTTACCTGAGGTGTTCTCTCACACATACCTTCATGCCTCTCTCCATAATGTGTCTATTGACTCACTAGACTGAGCTAAATGAACATCAATGATTTCCTGTCCACTAAGAAGAACTTCCTGTGTTCTGGATCAATACATGTTCTATAACAAGGTGTTATAATGAAGACTTATATTAATGAACGCAAAAACACAAATCCTTCTATCATTCTGTGGTGATATGTGACTGTGCTGACTCATGTCGCGCCACTCTCCCCTTCTCCAGTTGGCTACACTATGAACGACCTGATCTTTGAGTGGCAGGAGAACGGACCAGTCCAGGTGGCCGATGGGCTGACCCTCCCACAGTTCCTTCTCAAGGATGAATCAGATCTCAGATACTGCACCAAGCACTACAACACAGGTAGGACCTTGGAGCAGTCAATCAAGAAAGCTATCAACCAATCAGCATGCGCCTTCATCTTTCAAAACCCACCCAATCCTAAACACACAATGACTGTGAATTGTTCTCTCTACTTTGGTCTCTCTACGTGGCCTCAACTCTCCCATGTGTCACGTTTACAACTGTGTGTCCTGTAAATGTGAGTGTGTGTACGTGTGTGTGTGGTGAATTATGGAGCAAACGAGTTGCATGTTTCATGAGCTGTCATGTCCACACTTCCTCCAATCCCTTCCTCCTTCCTCCCTCCTTTCATGTATTCCTCTAACCCTCCTTCCTCCATACAAGCTCTTTTACCTGAACAGAGCAGGAGAGAAAGAGAGAGAAAGAAAGAGAGAGGGTGGGGGACGAGAAAGAAAAAAAAGATGGAGAAAGAGAGAGAGAGGGATAATTGGCGTATGATTGCAAAATCTTGTTTTCTCTCCTTTCGCTTCCTCAATTATGCATCCTTCCATCCCTCCATACCTCCATCCTTCCATCCCAGACGCCTGCACTCCTGTGAATATATAGAAGATAAACGCGATCAGCTGGTAAAAACAAGCTGGTACAATCACACACTTCATCAATCGACACACACACACACACGCACACACACATACACAGTTACACAGGTCACACTCTATGACTGAGTTTTTCCTTTGAGACATTTTTGACTTCAGGGCAAATGTCTGTTCAACTTGGGAAGAAAGCACCAGAGAGAGACGGAGATGAAGAGATGGGGGGGAGGGGGGGGGGGGGTTGAAGATGGCCAGTGTTCTGTAACTGTGATATTGATTCTTTGATTGACAGGTGCTCCCTGAGGTGACATGTTGCAGCACACACACAAACACACACACACACACACGCATACACTTACAAACACAGATACACACACGCACATGCACACCCTGTATGTGGGTCGTTGTTCTTCACAGCATAGGATGAGGATTAAAACTGTAATACAACCATGATGTAACATTAAGACTAGCATTAACATAGCACGCTACATGCCTGAGAATAAGGGAGGGAGGGCTGAAAAAGTGGAGGGATGGATGCTACCATGTTGCGATGGGACATGTCACAAATGTTAGTTCAGTACAGAATGTACACTGCTTCTCCTCTCCCTTCCTCCTCTATCTCTCCCTTCCTCATCTCTCTATCCTTCCCTCCTCTCTCTCTCCCTCCCTCCCTCCTCTCTCTCCCCCAGTCATCTATTTGTTAGCTGTGGTCTGTCTTCCGTGAGGGTCTCCTGTGGTCTAGCAGGCTGTCACTCACACAGGCCTGCTGTGGGGTCTCCCAGCCACGTCTGCAAGGACCAGGGTGGTCAGAGTCTGCGTGTGTCTCAACACCCACACACTCACCATTTGCCTTTAACAGTCAGGCCTTGTTAGATCACAAACACACACACCTCCCTGAGTGTCTAGAAGTTTCTCATCAGGTCACTGCCTCAATACGGACAGAACAGTTAGTCTGCAGGGGTATGTGTGTGTGTGGGTGGGTGTGGGTGGGTGTGTGTGTGAGAGAGAAAGAGAGATTTAACAAGGCATGACCAACACAGGCTGATGCTAGTCTTACCAGACCCTCTGCCCCCCAGGTGAGACAGTAACCCTAACCCTCTGCGACCCTCCCCCCAACCCCCCACCCCCTCAGGTAAGTTCACCTGTATCGAGGTGCGTTTTCACCTGGAGCGTCAGATGGGCTACTACCTGATCCAGATGTACATCCCCTCCCTCCTCATCGTCATCCTCTCCTGGGTCTCCTTCTGGATCAACATGGATGCCGCGCCCGCCCGCGTTGCCCTGGGCATCACCACGGTGCTCACCATGACAACACAGAGCTCCGGCTCCAGGACCTCCCTTCCCAAGGTCAGCCAATCACACGCAGCCCTGGACCTGTCAGTCATTCAGAAGGGATAGAGGAGAGAGGGTGTGTGTGTGTACGAGAGAGATAGAGAGAGTGGGGTGGCTATTTGTTCATGTGTAAGAACAACAAAGTGACATTTACATGGGAACCTTCCCTGTGTGAGTGGGTGTGCGTGTATGTGTGTGTGTGTGTGTGTGTGTATGTGTGTGTGTGCGCACGCATGACAGACACATGGTCTGCCTCTGTTGTCTTATATAACTTCATGTAGAACTCTGCCAGATTACAGCTGACACTGAGAGCGATTCTGAGTGTGTCTGAATCTGAAACACATACTAGATCACACATAATCTGTTTACACTTTGCTGAAGGGTTTCTGAGCTTACTCTATAGACATCTGAGAACTGCCTGTCTGTGTGATGACCTGTAAATGTGTGTGTGTGTGTCCAGGTGTCCTATGTGAAAGCTATATATATCTGATGACTGTCTTTGGGATGAACTGCCAATATAAATGTGTGTGTGTGTCTTTCTAGGTGTCCTATGTGAAGGCTATAGATATATGGATGGCTGTGTGTCTCCTGTTTGTCTTTTCCGCTCTGCTGGAGTACGCCGCCGTCAACTTCGTCTCCCGGCAACACAAGGAGCTGCTGAGGTTCCGTCGGAGGAGGAAGAAGACCAAGGTAAGAAACATCTGAACATCTGAGAATACTGTGGGGGGGGGGGAGTGACTGACGGCTGGATTAGGATTAGAGATTCTAAAAGGTTTTTGGTCATTGGGATTTGACAGAATACATCCAAGATCTCTAATTACACCCAGGCCGGCGGACTCCCAGACATAAACCAACACTGACACCCTGTGGCCACAGATTGTAACTGTAGGCAGCAGACATGGACTGTCACTTACATTTACATTTAGTCATTTAGCAGACGCTCTTACATGGACTTGCATTGCACTTGCATGGACGTATCTACAAGCTTTTTACTTATTTAACGATCACGTCTCTGCTTCCACAGTGTGTCCAGTCCGTCTATTGTCTTTGTCTCTGCCTGTCCGTCTGCCTCTCTACCTGTCTGCATGTCTGCTCATCTCACCTGTTCTTCTACTGTGCTGTGTGGATGTGTGTCTGCATGCTGCCTGTGCTGCCCCCTGCTGGTCGTGCTGGGTGTAGGGCGAGGGAGAAGCGGAGGGTTGTGGAGGAGGTTCTGGAGGGCCGGTGGACCCCTGTGAGCTGGCTGAGTCCCTCCGTCGTATTAATGGCCTCAGGAACCCAGAACCCCTCTATGGTTCTATGGGGAACATCTATGGTTCATCCTACATCCGGGTAAACTACACTGGAACACTCTAGAACCTAGACCTGAAAGGAACAGAACCCCTTACAGATCCCCAGTAGAACAACCTGTGTGTATGTGTGTTAGACCAGACGGTAAGCTCTGTGTGTGTTTGTGTGTGTTAGACCAGACAGTAAGTTGTGTGTTTGTGTGTGTATGTGTGTTTAACCTGACGGTCAGTTGTGTGTTTAACCAGACGGTAAGTTGTGTGTGTGTTAAGACAGATGGTAAGCTGTGTCTGTCTTTAAGACTATTTGTGTCTGTGTGTCTGTGTGTCTGTGTGTGTGTTGGACCAGGCAGTCAGCTGTATATGTGTTCATAGACCAGTTGTGGGGTTCTGAGTTTGGAGTTCTCTGCCTGTGTCTCCTCAGACCAATAGAGGCATTCCTCCTGAGTGATTTCACAACTCTTCCGTGCTCTCTGTTTGTCCTTCCTTTCCTCCTCACCCTCCTCTCTCTACATTGTTTCCTACCCTTTATCTCCTTTCCTTTCTTTCCATCTTCCCCTACTCTCCCTACACTCTCCTCCCTCTCCCGCCCTACTTTTAAAGTATGCCTGTTTGCAACATTCCCTCCTGCAAACACTAAAGCGCATTTCTGAGAGAAAATACGAAAAACGAAAGAACAAAATTCTTTCTTCTCTATCCTGTTCTTCTGTCTTTCTTCTCTCTGTTCCACATGATCCCAGATTCCTGAGATCACAGACAGGTCTGGACTCAGACCAGACTGTTGCTCTCTCCCATGTGGAACTGATGCACTATTATCTCTTGTAGACATCTTATCAGTGGACTCAATCCAAGCCAGTTTTCTGCTCCTATTGTGACTATTAACGTTTCATTGTTTCTACAAATGTTCTGATGACAAGTGACATTTTGTTACGGGAATGTTAAGGTCTACTAAGCTGAGAACATTTTGTCCCAGAAACGATGTGGGCCTATCCTTTCAAAATCATCACACATACAGATACAAAATATAATAATTCAGGCTGAAGGCAGAAGCACTCTGGCTGAGAGGGTACTGGAGGAGAGGATGGGAGAGATGTGTGTTTAACTGTTGCCAGGTCATCCTGTCCTCTCTGGAACTCCCCAAGCTGAGAAAGTGAGGGTTGGAGAGGAGGAGTAGGAAGGGGGAGGGGAGGGAAGAGAGGAGAGGCAGGACAGTACGTATCACGTGACCTCTGACCTGTGTGTTTCCTGTCCAGGAGGAGGACGTGCGTGAGAGTCGATTAAGCTTCACTGCCATGGCAACCTCGGGCTCCGCCCCCGGCAAAGAGGGCGCTATCGCCAAGACGACCTCTAACAATGCCGCCACCCCTGCGGGACCCACGGCAACCGGTGCGGGGCCCACGGCAACCGGAGGAGGGGGCGGGACCGTCCCCGGGTCCAAGTCCCACGAAGAGATGAGGAAGCTGTTCATCGACCGAGCCAAGAAGATCGACACCGTCTCCAGAGCTGGATTCCCACTGGCCTTCCTGTTCTTCAACATCTTCTACTGGGTCCTCTACAAAATACTGAGACATGAAGACTTCAACAAACCCTAGACAACAGCAGGAGAAGGGGAGGATGGGGAGGTAGAGAGAGGAGATGAAAGAGGAGATGAGAGACACTAGGAGACTATCTAGGTAGGGTGAGGAGGAGGTTGGGGGAAGAAACAAAGGACAGAATCTGAAACAGTCCCATGACCCACGTTTGCCCTCCTCCCTTTTCAGCCCACACACAAACATACACACATATTTTCTCTGCAACTCAGCAGATGTTTTGTCAGACTCTCTGGACAGACTGACCCTGGCGAGAGTCACGGTGGAGACACACCTAAGGACTAACTGACTGAGTAACTGCCCAAGCATACAGTCCTTTAAGCCTTAGCTGCAATAGATAACTAGCTGAGTGACCATTTAACTAACAAGAAAAATTGCTGAGTAGCTATCTAACTCGTTTCTGCACATATCGAATAGAGATGTCTGTTTCACCACCAAACTGACAGTCCAGATTCTCAACACTGCCACTGGCTTTCTCAGAAAAAATATAATTTTTGCAATAAGACGCAAAAACATATATTCAAGAATCCCACAGTCACTCACTATGCAAACGGAAAACAGAATGGAATAGAGACGATTCAGCCCCAACCCCAAAGATACTGTTGATTAGCACACACACACACTCGCTCCCAAACACACACATACACACTCGCTCACACATTCACACACACACGCATGCACACACACTCCTCCTAAACACTGTTTGTAACACTGTGTCTTACAGCTCTACTGCCAGTCTAACATTGTTCCTTCCAATGGGGTTAGATCCCCCCTCCCCACCTCACCCACACATGCCACAAAGGTTTACCTGCGGTCTACCGATGGACATATAGATCAGTGTTCCCACGGGTTTATATCTGGCTGGTCTGGTACCTGTTCTTTGTTAGGGGGACAAAGTTAATGTACTGAGAGATTACAGACATTCAGTTATTATAAATAACAGAGCTGTATGCATTGCTTGACTGAAAATTTTATTTAAGTTGTTCAAGATGGTTATATAATTATTATTTTTTAAAGAGGGTATATTACATACAGTATGATTTATATATATATATATATATATATGTGATATTACATACAGTATTGTTTTATTTGGTTTGAAGAAAACTGATGTAAAAAAAAAAAAGTGTGCATCACATACTGGGTATTTATCAGGGGTTCTGTCACACTCACACACAGTATCCAGTTTCACCACAGAGAGCTCACTGCCTGACAGACCTGTGTTTCCTAGGCTTCTCCTTCCTGACCAGACTCTCAAAAGACTGTTATAATCAAGGTTACTACTCTGACTGTGACATGTGACCAGGACAGGTAACCTGGATAGGTTCCAGGTACCAGGTACCCAGACAGCTACTGGGACAGGTAGCAGGTACTAGAACAGGTACCAGGACAGTTTCCCATGCACACACATTACTTAACGTGCTTTCTTACATGTGACACGACATGTTTCTTAATGAGCTTACCCACGTCTAGAGATTTGAATACCCACCTCTTCACGTCAGTGTTTGACGCTATTATACACACAGTAGGAAACCAGGAAGTATATTTATTGTACATTTATATTACATGTGACAAGATCATTTATTTTGTACAAAAACAAAGTTACTAAATGTTCTGCATGATGATATTAATGTATTCTTTTTTTGGAAGGTGGACTGTGTTGAACATGTTTGTGTCGTGTTGCTGTGAACTGGGAGGAAAGAGCACACACATGCGTGTGAAAACACATGCTGTCTTTGTGTACATCTGTAAATACTTTTCATATCTGAAATAAAGCCACTGCTGGAGGTCAAGGAAAGGCTTTGACTGGTCAATAATGTACAGCAGAGGACACACCAACACAGTCCAGATCTGGTGACTTTCATCTGCTGTGTGACTTAATGCTGATTGAAACACACAAGCACACTTGAAACACACACAACCCCATGAACACACACTCACTCGCAGGTCCTGCCGGCTGTACCTTACACAGGGAGAGACTGAGACAAGTTGAAAGAGTGCAGGTGATTTACCACACACAGACCCACACACGGAACAGACATCAACCTAACTAGAGATACATTGCTTCACCTGTCAGGTGACCTAAGGGACATATTACAAAAGATTGCAGGTTTGAATCCTAAATTGAGGGTGAGGCTTTATTTGCCAAACTGCAGACTGTGGTGTGTGATTGTAGGTTGGCAGATTAATAGGCTGCAGACTTCACTCTACCAGGAGGAAGTGTCTAAATCAGCATACTTCTCCCCCCTCCCCCCCCTCCCCCCCCTCCCCCCCCTCCCCCCCCTCCCCCCCCTCCCCCCCCCCCCCCCCCCTCTCTTTCTCTCTTTGTGGGAGGGCAGGTATGACAACTTGAAAGACGAGACGCTGCCATTATCCGCGGGAGTTTATTTAGTAGATACACCACACGCCGCCCCCTCGTGACGGGTAAACCAGGTATACATAGGTACCGTCCCGCCGCGACGTTCCACAAAACAACCGTATCCTGGATATGGCGCTACGCGGAAAAGTGGCACTGGTCACCGGCGGCGCGCAGGGCATCGGTTGTGCTGTTGTGGAGTCATTGCTAAAGAACGAGGCTAAGGTTAGAACGTTGTTAATTTGCTAAAACACACCGGTTCACGGGTTTTATCACTTTATGTCCCGCGTCTTTTTCCACGCTCGCGGCTTTCGTTTGATGCGTCACCGAGGAAGATTTCTCTGAAGAAAGAATTCTCGTCTAGAATGTGTTTTCCAACTTTTGCCAAATAAATGATTCAACTGGACATGCGTCTATATATCCACAGGTCTCCATAGTGGATCTAAATCAAGAGGTAGGAGAGAAGTGTAAGAAACAGCTGGACGAGCAGTTTGGAGTCGGTAACTGCAGCTTCATCCAGTGCGACGTGACCGACGCGGCTAAGTTTCAAGGTGATGAGAAAAAGCTTGTTTAAAATAATGTTGTCTTTCCGCACAGCAATTCCTTCATGCATTGTGCTGTCTTCTATATCATGATCTAGACTTCTAAAGAGTTTATGATGGTGCTTAGATTTCGGTAAGTGTTCCCAATTTAACAACCTATCCGCTGTTAACATGTATCGTTTAAACATAGTTTAAAGTGAATATGTTTGTTTTAAAAGGCATTCCAATCCGCCCGAGGCCTCGGCACAGGAATGTTTCCAATCCTTCATCTGCGCTAGTATGGATAGTAAATTCCTTTCGCAGTTTAGACGGACTACCTGGCTGGCGACATGTAGGACTAAGGGTGCTGGTTCGATTCCCGGCCATGCGAAATGACGTTGTGTCCTTGGGAAAGGCACTTCACCCTACTTGCCTCGGTGGAATGTCCCTGTTCTTACTGTAAGTCGCTCTGGATAAGAGCGCCTGCTAAATGTAAATACGGACTCAATCGATATAACGCCACTTGTAAGTAGTTCACATACCTTGAGAAAGTTAGCTAACATACCTTTGTAAGTTACGAGCTTTACAACGCTGGCGTAGGCTACTTAGCTAGCTCACCCAGCAGACATTCGTCAGGCGGATTAATATCCAGTATGACACCTGCTTGGTCTGTCCTCTTACAAGAGAGGTGATACAGGGAGGGAGGAGAAGAGGAGGGGCAGTTATAATTGATAGTTGTTGTGAGGAATGTTTGTGTAACGGCAGGTGAACGCAGATACAAGTTATACCGTCTCTGGGTTGAAACAAAACTGTTCTGCCGGTTTTGAAAAAAAAATCCCGTAAAGTGTACACCGTGTTAGTCACCTTAACAATGATATGGATGCAGTTTTATGAGGCTGGCAGCCGAGCCGCGTTTTTCCTGTCGGTCCTCCTGACATTATCTTTTATGTTCACCAACACGTACATCTGTCTCTCCCTGACGCCTCTGTGCTGTCCTAACCTTCTCCTCCCCCTCCATCATTGGAGGTACTACATGAATAACGTGCCCCATGAAAAACATTTTTTTATTGGGATCCATTTAGTATCTATTGAGCCCACTGACAACAACCCTCCCTCAGAAGCGTTTCAGAGCACAGTGGATCAGTTTGGTCGTCTGGACATCGTAATCAACAACGCCGGCATCAACAACGAGAAAAACTGGGAGAAAACCATTGAGGTCAACCTTGTGAGTTACACATCCTTGTTGCACATTGTTCCATCCTAGTTACTAGTTACTATGAGTTGCACAGTGTTCCATCCTAGTTACTAGCTACTATGACTTGCACAGGGTTCCATCCTAGTTACTATGAGTTGCACAGGGTTCCATCCTAGTTACTATGACTTGCACAGGGTTCCATCCTAGTTACTATGAGTTGCACAGGGTTCCATCCTAGTTACTATGACTTGCACAGGGTTCCATCCTAGTTACTATGAGTTGCACAGTGTTCCATCCTAGTTACTATGAGTTGCACAGTGTTCCATCCTAGTTATGAGTTGCACAGTGTTCCACCCTAGTTATGAGTTGCACAGTGTTCCATCCTAGTTACTAGGAGTTGCACAGGGTTCCATCCTAGTTATCATGAGTTGCCTCATGTCCTTGTAACCATGGTACAAGGTAAGTGAAACTTGTGAAAGTTGTGAGGATTTCTGTGCAGAGAATGTAGTTCAATACAGAGAACTCAAATGTCTGTGTTACACGTGAAAAAACATGCAGACAAGGACAAATATTTCCCCCTAAAATGTCAGAGTGCCAACTAACCAACTATTGATTGCTAGTCAGGTGAACTCAGACTGGCCCAGTAACACATCTGCATGTTACTGATTTGGACATCCCCACCATGTCTCAGGTGAACTAGACCATGACTGCTAGTCACACACACACAGATCAGATAGGCGGTGATGCTCTAGTTCCACAGACCACTCTCTCTCTGTAGATGTTTTCTACCAGAGCACCTACCGTGTGTGTGTGTGTGTGCTCCTCTCTCTCCAGACGTCAGTGATTAAAGGAACCTACCTCGGTCTGGAACATATGAGTAAAGAACACGGGAAACAGGGCGGAGTTGTCATCAATGTGTCATCCATGGCAGGTAGGACAGGTCTCCCCTGAACCCTGAGCTGGTCTGTCCTCGGCCCTGAGCTGGTCTGCCCTGAGCCCTGAGCTGTCTTTGAGCCTGTGGGACTGTTGTTCCAGTGTCAGTCAGCCTGGCACAAGACACAACCTCCTCATGACAAAGCCAGTACCAGTGTATCACGAGTCACAAATGTAGAAAGGGAGACAGTATTTGTGTGTCAACTGTCGGTTTAAGATGACCTCCTATACCGCAAACTCCCAACTTTTCTCTCCCTCTGTCTTTATACACACCCCCATTCCAGTAAAGGAGATTAAGTATATTTGTAACCACAGCTCTTGCAACACCAGATTTCTAAGGGACAGTTCACTCTCTTTCCCCTTGCCCACCCCTCCTGCTTCTCAACTCTTACAAAGGTTGAGCTGTAGTTCTCTAGGTTCTCTAGGTCTTTGCTTGGCTTGGGCTACATAGGAACATACTTTGTTCAGCTGTGTGTGTGTGCGTGTGTGTGCATACAAATGTGAAGGAGAGAGAGATGGGTGAGTGTTTCCATATCAGCAGCGCACTCATTGAGAGTCAGGGGCCATCTGGAGCAAACATGGAACAACATGTTTGGACACACACACACACATACAACAGGTAGCCACATGTCTGGACACATTTGCACACACACATACACACAACAGGCAGCAACATACACTTTCTCTAATCTACACACACACACACACTCTACCTTAAATCTCCTAGCTCTCCAGTTCAGCCAAGGTTCTGAGGAAGCTTGAGCTGTAAATATTTAAAGTGATAGAGTTGGACTGAGACAGGCTGGCGGCCTGTTCAGCATTTCAGACAATAGTCCTAAACACCTTCTCCCAGGCTGGCTGACTAGCTGGCAGGTCTGGAAAAGCCTTTTAGGATCACTGCTGCTTCTAGGCAGGGACAACATGAATCCTAGAAAGAACCAACAGGCTTCCAGCCAGCTAACCAGTCAGTTATTTATAATGATCTTGACATTTCCTGTGGTCAAACCAGCTGTCACAATCAGATCAGTTAAGGCAACCTCTTTCTCTCTCACACACACTCCCTGACAGGTTGAGGGCTAGAGAGAGGATAGACGAAAGGAGATAGATGAGATCCAAACAGAAGCACTAGGTGCTAAGGTGTGTGTGTGTGCCCTGCTGTGATAAGGCATGGTAAACATGAACTCTGTTTCTATACAGATGTACCTCCAGTAACCCTTCCCTTTTGGTTTCCCCCTCTCCCTAGCATTCTTCCACTCCCCTCACCAGCCTGTTTACACAGCCACCAAGCATGGAGTCATAGGCTTCTCCAGAGCAATGGCGGTGAGACACACACACACACACACGCATGCTCGTCTCTCAAGTTCCTAAACAGACACATGTCTGGACATGCCTCTGTGTGTGTGTGTGTGTGTGTGTGTGTGTGTGTGTTAGGACGCCTCAGAACATGGTGACTATGGGGTGAGGATCAACACTCTGTGCCCAGCCTTTGTGGACACACCCCTGCTCCATTCTGTAGAACTGGAGGAAAACATGGGCAAGTTTGTCAAGTTCAAAGATGACTTCAAACACCGCATGCACAAGTTTGGAGTCCTGACGTAAGTAAACATGAAAGGGAAGGAGAGAAATGGGTGGAGAGGAGAGTGGAGCGTTTGTTTGGACCATGAATGAATGAAGCTGTGATCACCTTCATTGTTATCTATAAACATATGTACCCTCCCACCCCCTCCAGACCATCTCTGGTGGCTGAGGGGATGATGATGATGATCACAGACAGCAGGCTGAATGGAGCAGTGATGAAGATCACCTGTTCTAAAGGGATCCACTACCACACCTACGAGCCCCTGTCAGCCTGAATGCATTCACCCACCTCCGTCTCGCCAGATGACTGCCCCTTGAGTTACTGCTGCCAGGCACACAATGCAGCGCCAGTACACAGGCAGGAAGTTCAGGATGGCACTAACATCAACCATGAAGAAGAGTTAGTATGCTCTTGGACCAACAGCCAACACCCAGCATTGCTTAATCTTCCTTCATACGCACATGGAGACGGCTGCAATTATTGAATCCTTCCATTTGATTGGACCAGCAGGATCATATTCTGGCTCGACTCGTTATCATGTTGTTTGTGGTTTTTACATCTTAAAATGTACAGAACTTCTTTTAAAATCTTTTAAAGCAGTGTTTGCCCCTGTATATATGTGTAATTATATATACTTATCTGTTTTAGTCCCAAAAAATAAACTAGCATGAACTGTCATTTCTCTGTGTTTTCTTGTGTCTAGTAGCTGAAGGTGGTGCATATTCAAGGTGGGTAACATTTTTGTGTGTGTCAGCTTAGGGAGAAGAAAGAATACAAGATTGTGATAAGGAGGAGGAAGTGGCATATTGCAACAGGACTATTACTAGACTGGTGTGTGACATGAAACTATGACACAGACACACACTACCCCTTCTTTCCGTCTGTCTCTTCCTCTTGATTCTGATTGTGGCTGATTACACAGTGGAGCAAGAGTGCAAAGCCATGTAATTACCAGCACTGACAACTGAGCTCAGACACACACACACACACCGTGTGGCAGAAAGAGTTAAGCTGTTGTCGAGGTTTTCTGACGGAAGGTCAGGGAAGTTTAATCTGTTAGGTAAATATTCACTGAGGCAGTTAGTCAACACACCCTCTTCTCACTACACACACACACTATAGTCCCCATGGGCTGAACAGGATCAGCGTCACAAATGTACACATGCAGACAATCAGTGTGCCATATCTGCATAGTGGTCAACTTTCCCAGCATTGTGGCTGATGACCTCATCATTCTGTGGGATGTGATTGACAGGCTGATGTAGCCGGTGTGAATCGGTGAAACTCACTCCTCAAGTATGTAACAGGCCACCTGCGTCATTGAATAGCTAGCTTTTCTTTGGCGTAGCTGGTAGTGGTGGCGCTTGGGAAGTCAGAGATGGCGTGTTCGATCCTCGGTGAAGGATGAACACGGTCCGGAAAACTCGGTCCGGAACTTGCAAGACCACGTCTGTTACATACCCGTCACAATGACATCTTAAAATCTTAGGGGGCAGGGTTGGGGAGGCACATTATAACCTAGCATCAACCAAGCTGTGGAATTGTGTACATACACTTATGTTTGGCAGAAACAGACAGAAAAGAAGGACTTTGTGTGTGTGGGTCCACACCGCTTTATCTGCAGAGTAATATAAACAACTCTGACCGGCCATGATCTCACAGGGGTCTGTGGGACCTGAGCCAACTGGGTCTTGTGACAATGTGTGTGTGTGTGAGAGAGAGAGAGCGAGCAAACTCCATCTCCAGTTGTCTGCTGCTGTCGCTTAACCTATTGGCAGATGTCAGTTGTTGTGATTGTCTGCCATGTTCCGGTCCAACCAGTTACAGTGGGAGAAGGGCGAGGAGGAAGAGGAGGTGGAGGAGAAGGAGGGAAATGAAAGAGGAGAGGAAGGAGTGAGGGGCAGAAGAGGAGTTGGATGAAACCACCACACTCTCAACACATCCAACACTCGGATGACAAAATGGTGCACTTTAGGCAGATGCTACAGCACATGCACAGAGCTGATAAAGCTAAATGACTATTATTAATTTTTCTTGACTTCCTCAAATCTCAAAGCAATGTTTTGCGGAAGACCACACACTTACGAGACATTGTAAGTGTGTCAACAGATTACAGAAGTGGTTGTTTGTTCCAGAACACATTTACAAAAACATTTCCTTAAAAGTGAATTACTTCCGGTAATAATTCAGTGTAGAGTGATGTTAGTGATGTTGCTCTCAGCTCACATTTCACACCTCAATGGAGTTAATCGATGCTTTCTGGACTGACGCGTCACCAGGGTGTCCCACTTCAAGGTGTCCCACTTCAAGGTGGCATAGAGGTGACAGGGTTCAGCAGCCTGTCTACAGACCAATGGAATGTTCGTGTCACACTCCCTGTCTGGTGAACATGGTGCCAGACCCAGAACACAGGTTACGCGTTACTACCCAACTGGTCCACTACAACTGAAGGGTATTCTCAACTACTTTAAAGATCCTGTAAAGCAAATTATTTGCTTCTCAGTACATTACATACGTGTGAAATTAGTTCCTGAAAGCATGTGCAAAGCGCGAAAACTTTGTCGCAAATGTGGACTTAGGGTAATTAATAACTTAGTGGGTAGTTAATAACACATTCTTCTGTGGTGTGGTGAACTTAAACTCGTTTTCAATTCCACTCTAAAGGATCTTTAAACCTCATAAAAAAAAGGCTCAATCTGCACTCGAACACGAGTTTCTGATCTGTTTTGGGGATTCGTTTTTACACTGTGATCGGCCCACATTTTCTTTCAACTAAACAGATGGAGACAGATATCTGGCCTTTGTGCGGTCTGGAGGCCTCTATAGGGGGAATTGGATCCATAACACACACAACACATTGTTTACAGTACTTTATGAAAGTGTACACATGCATAAACTATGAGGTATCTATACTCAAACGATGACATCTTACACACACCCAGCATATTGGCCATACATGGGGAAAAGAGAACCATGCCTCAAACTATATATTTATTTCACAAATCATTCTAAACTCAAGTTTAAAACCTACAGGCTAGGTCACAGACCACAGATGTTTGTTCCCACAGCTTTGGTTGTGTGTGTGTGTATGTATATGAGAGAGAGAGACAGACAGAGACACAGAGAGAGAGACAGAAAGAGAGCGAGAGAGCCTGAATGGGGACTCGCCAAGTGAAACAAGTCAGCAGAGCTGGGGGAGATTAAAGACTTTATTGCTCTGCTAAAACATCTGAATGCGCACACACACACATCTGGAAACAGTTGCAGCACAGCTAGGAGTATCACAGGCTAGCTCAGTGGAGGAAGGACAAAAAAAGATAAAGTTAAGAGCGTCTTGGCAGACACAGTACATTGTTATTGTTTGTCAGTGTGGCCTGTGCAGTGCCCAGAAGTGTCCACTAGAGGTAAACAACATAATAGGAGCAGCAGAGGTGCGCTGGCACCACCTGTTGGTCAAACACACAACACAGATAAGTATTAATACTTTTAAAGCTTGATATTTTTATCAAAGAATTATTTACATAATTCCATTAAAAACAAAGACTGTGGTTAATATGTGACTTCACATGGGTGAGTCCTCCCTGTCCGTCTCATGGATCAGATGAGGATCGGGGAGAGTACACATAGGCATGTTCTTCAGTATGGAACCTGGGTGTTAATTTATAGGATAACACAATATTCAGCAGGAACCTAGGTGTTTATGTACAGGGTTCCATGTTCTTCAGCAGGAACCTGGGTGTTTATATACAGGATTCCATGTTCTTCAGCAGGAACCTGGGTGTTTATATACAGGGTTCCACGATGTTCAGCAGGCTGCATGTCTCTTTCATCCTGCAAAGATAGAACAGTCAGACCGGCAGCAATTGGCTCCTCTGTCTATAAACCTGACTGAGTGTGTGTGCCTACATGTTTCTGATCCTCTCCAGTCTCTCCTGGAGGTTCTCTTGCTGGCCAGTGGGACTGGAGAACAGGGGGGGCTCAGGGTCTGAGCTGTGCTTAATCACTTGATCATGGGTCTGGTGCTGGACTTGGGTCTGGTCCTTGGTAAGGTCAAGTTCTGGTTCAATCATACCTGAGGATGCAGATCTCACTGCACATGCCATGGCATCACTTCCTCCTCTAGTGACCAATGAGGAGTCTTTCTGGATGATCAGAGAGATCATGGATTAGGAGAAGAGAGAAGACAGACAACATACCCTCCAGCTATCCCCGAGTGCATCTGGAACTAGTTAACACACAGTGAGGAAGAAACTCTGATGACATAATCTGCTCAACACCTGCTTTACTTCTCACTGCCTATAGGCTCATAGGCGCTTGGAGTACATGTGCACACACACACACCTACCAGAGCAAGCTCCAGTTTAGTCTCCAACAGAAGAACTCTGCTCTCCAGGTTTATCCAGCTCTGTCTGTCAATAGTGATGGTTCCCCTCTTCCCCTCCTCCTCTTTCTTTTCTCTCTCCTTTTCCTCTCTCTGTCTCTCCATGAGTTCTAGACGAGCCTCCAGGGCAGCCAGCCTTTCCAACCCAGCCAGACACTGCCCCAGCTGGGCCTCCACAGCTGCAAGCCTCCCCTCTTCCTCCTAAACAGATAAACACACACACACTTAACAGACCGAGGGAATGTGTGTATATGTGTGTTTATATGTGTGTGTGTGTAGTCAGTGTTAGGTCTCACCCTAAGACAGTCTCTGGGAGCTGTGTTATAGAACTGTTCCTCATCCTCATCCAGCTCATCTAAGGGTAGGGGGGCGGGGGTCAGGGCAGCGCCTCCAATGTGGCACTGAACCAGTGGCCAATCAGAAGACTGAGAGAGAGATAACCAATGTCTCAGTGTTTGCGAGTGTGTGTAAGGGTGGTTGGTTTGTTTGTCTGTGTGTTTGTAAAGTGAGTGTGCACATGTCAGGTGAGTGTGATTATGTATGATTGTGAGAGGGGCGTACTGTCGAGTCAGTAGGCCTGTTTGAAGAGGCCTGTCTGGAAGCACCTTCCATTGATAATGGCCTCACTGTCTGGAACGCTGGCCTGCTCTTGGGCTGAAACACACACAAGTTACACACATGGAACATGCAAATGCCACACATAACAGGATCCTGAGAAGACCAGGGCATACCTTGGAGCTGGCCTTATGAAGCTCTCTGTGTCTCTGGAGGACGAGGCTGATGATGTCACACAGCAAACACACCTTCCTCTCAGAGAATCCAAACGCCAGGAACTGCTGCTTAGTCAGGCTTGGTTTATAATGGAACTGGTCCCTCAGCACCTAGAGACAGGGTATAATTGAAACTAGTCCCTTAGAACCTGTGTGTTTTTATGTTGCCACATAAGTAAGTTCTTCTGTTCACACCAGTATCAGTCAGGCTTGGAGAGACAGGAGCAGGCCAAGGACATTTCAGGCTGACTTCACCAGCTGCACACAATTTCTCTGTCAGCAACAAAACTGATGCTGTCAAAAGGCTAGCATAGCCTGATCTAAATTACAACCACACAAACATCTTGCTATCCACATGTGTCGGTGAGGAGATTAAACCTACATATGCTGCGCTAACACCCCCCCCCCCCCCCCCCCCCAATGCAGCAGGAAGACAGGTGGTGTTTAACGTATAGATTGTCTATAATTGAGTGTAGGGTGTGAGACTCAGATGGCGCGTGTACCTTGTAGACGGTCTCTGTAAACCGCAGGTCGCTCTTCCCGGTCAGTTCGACCCCTAACCCCACGAGCTGTTCGACCAGAAGCGGAGAGAAGGAGGTGAACACGTAGCTCACTATGGGCAGACAAGATGACGCGTCTCCTTTCGCCAACCTGCGCAATCAGTTTGTGATGTTTAACATTTCGCGGGACCAGTGCTTCTAGCTAAAGCTCCCAATGGTTTTAATTGCGTATAACATGTCGGTCTGACCGACATTGCTAGTCTAGCCTACTACCGTACTAGCTAGCTACTAGTAACGTAACGTCGGGTTAGCTACTTACCCGTTGTAGTCAACGTCCCGTGGATACTTCACGGCTCGCAACTGAGTATCTAGTTTGCGAAGACACCCTTTCAGATCGCCGGTAGACATCATTGTATCACTTTTATAGCTACACTGACATTTTTCTGAATTATTACACGGTATTCAGCTTCTACTGTACTTTAAGACGGGTGAGTGTTACGTTAGCAACCTAGCTATTTAGACACAGACATACTTCCTGGGTTTTCAGAGTGTCGTTTTGTTTTTGCCGGGTAATGAACAGACGTCGCCGCCATTGGTTGCCATGGCATGTAGTCACAAGAACACATACTTGTATTGAGATACGTACATTCATTCCAACGCAAGTTGCGTCTTCTCATATTAGAGTATTAAATCGTGAATGTAGCTTGCATATTTCACAAAGAAATATACGCAGCTAAATCTTCATTAGATAAACTGATGGATATTCAGGATCTGTCATTAAGATAACTATATTTATTTATGTCGTATGTGCTATTCATATTTTACAGACGGAGTTACTTGATTCAATAACAACACACGTCAAACTGAACAGCAGGGAATGCGGGTGAGAGTAGAAAGGAGGGAGTTAACTGCCTGAGTGATGGGAGGATTAGCTGTGTTGTGTGCTTGACTGAGTGGAGTTTTTCTCTTGGACAGCGGGACTATATTATATTTCGGTGCGATTTCAAGGGAGATGAGAGTTTCTGGCAACAGATAGAACGAGCGCATTTATTCCAACCGAAGCTGTTGACGTTCTAACCACGGCGCAAGTCGCGGCGGCGGTCGAATCATTCCGTCAAACTCAGGTAGGGTCAATATGTGGATCAAGGAATCTATCGTAAGCAATGAAAACAATAGTTTGTGAATGACAACAACTTCAACCAATGGCCGTTCTGCGTGAATGGCCCTAACACGGATTTAGACCAATGGAGCTGACGAAAGGAGAGGAGTTCAGGTCAACCGAGCATGATATGTAAATTATCACCGACTATTGAACATACTTTAATGTTGACGTCTGCTATAAGATCATGGATCTCATGTTTATCCTGTTACACAAACGTCCTCTGATGTTCGCGGAGAATGCATTAGTGCTCTGCCTGGTTGGGCATATTCAGTCTCAGGAGATTGTGTTGATGTCAGGCAGTCTCTGTGGAGTCAGCTAGCATAGCCTTCTGCGTCCCTACTTTGTAAATCAGTTTAAAGTTGTGCTAATCTAGCTAGTTATGATTCCATGCATTCCATTGTAGGGCAACACACACCCCTTAGTTGTTAGATGCAAGAAAGTGTGCATTGGCTGCAGTTTATTCAGGGGAATGTTGTAGAGCTGGTATGGTCTGTAGACTTGTCAGGGCCAGTGATAATAAAACACCTTGCTTTGAACAATGAGCAGGTGCAGCCAGTCATCCAGCCAGCCAGCAAAATCAGATTTGACCAGATCAGCAGGATATTAGCCTTTGTAGGACATGGAACTTACAGACACACACTCTCTTAAGTATAAAGTCCAGAGTTTGGTATTATAGCAGGCCTCAAAACCCAAGACTGACCAGTTAGGAACCCGGTGTTGTGTGTTTGCTGTGAGTTGTCACAGTCCATGTGTCTCAGCAGGTTGGCTCTGCCTATCAGGCCCCAGATAGCATCAGCTGCCATCACGCTATTGGTTCACAATCAGGAAGAACTCCTGACAGAGGACATAATCATTGGCTGCTTTAGGTCAGCACTGATTCAGGGGATTCCCCTGTTAGGTTGCCCTCAGAGTATAAGCCTCAGTATTAGTATGGTATAAGTCTATCTCTGTGTAGGTTCATGTGTGTGTGTGTGTGTGTGTGTGTGTGTAGATGGGTCAGGCTCTGTGGAGACTCCCCCCTGGGGAGCAGCAGGAGCTGCAGGAGGAGTACGCAGAGCATCTTTTCCGCTCCAGAGGAGAAGGAGCGATGCTTGACCCCCCTGATGGCCCCCTGCCCCACCACGCATCTCGAAGGAGCCCTCACTGCCAGGTACAAGTGCAGCATGGATGCTCCTGGTCTCCACGGAGACCGCCAACCCTTATACACAACATTTAGGACTTCACTTCCAGTGTGACAGATACATGTGTATCATAT
Source organism: Osmerus eperlanus (assembly GCF_963692335.1). NCBI lineage: Eukaryota > Metazoa > Chordata > Actinopteri > Osmeriformes > Osmeridae > Osmerus > Osmerus eperlanus. The sequence goes on from NC_085031.1 coordinate 13,917,967, forward strand.
CAACATGATAACATCTCAGTCACCCAACATTGTGTACTGTTCATCCCACCCCCCACCCACCTATCACCCATACCTACTGTTATCAAACTGAGGTTGTCTCTGCCCCTTCCCTCCCCAGGGTCCAGGGACAGATATCTACCACCTCCTAAGGGCACGTGCAGGACGGGGGGGCAGAGAGCATGGCAGCTTCATAGACCTGGAGATGCTGCCCCCAGAGCTGGGCATCACCATCCTGTCCTACCTGAACCCCACTGACCTCTGCCTGGCTTCCTGCGTTTGGCAGGGCCTGGGCCACGACGAGTACCTGTGGCAGGGGTGAGTATGATTACTTTTTATAGTGATATTTTTTATTTTTTTTGTTGCTTCTTTGTAGATGTGGCTTGCGAGGTCATAAGAATTTCACTATCCTGATGACGCTACCCTACTCAGTGCATTTGACTTTGACTTACTACCAGGCCTGGGCCACAACAAATACTACTGCAGCAGTTTACTACTTTAGCAGTACCAAAATACTGCTAAAGTACTACCGGTCGATCGATTTGTTTATGTATTCCAATTAACCGATCCGGGGATCTCAGCTAGGATTGAGGCCTGCCTCACAGACATCTCCGCCTGGATGACCGAGCACCACCTCCAGCTGAACCTCGCCAAAACAGAACTTCTCATCATCCCGGCTAAACCCTCCATCTCCCACGATCTCTCAATCACCCTGGGATCTGCGACGGTGACCCCTTCATCTTCTGCCAGGAACCTTGGGGTTACCATGGACGACGAGCTCTCCCTCACGGCCCACATTGCTGCAGTCTCCCGGTCGTGTAGATTCACCCTCTACAACATCCGGAAGATCAGGAGGTACCTGTCTGACTTGTCCTCTCCAAGTTGGACTATTGCAACTCGCTGCTCGCTGGTCTCCCAGCATGTGCAACCCGCCCTCTTCAGAGGATTCAGAACGCAGCGGCCCGCCTGGTCTACAATCTACCCAGACGCTCCCATGTTACCCTGCTCCTCATCTCTCTCCACTGGCTACCTATCATGGCCCGTATCAGATTCAAGACCCTGGTACTGACCTTCCGAGCAGTGAACGGGACTGCACCCGTCTACATCAAGTCTCTCCTGCAGCCTTACACCCCCACCCGTCACCTACGGTCTTCTTCAGACAACCGCCTGGTGGTCCCACCGCTCAAGACCGCCCGGTCCCAACACAAGCTCATCTCCTGTCTGGCCCCCCAGTGGTGGAATCTACTCCCCACCTCCATCAGAGACACTGACTGTCTCTCCACCTTCAAGAAAAGGCTCAAGACGCACTTGTTCCGGGAGTACAACGGTACTTAGGAATGTTTCGCTTGACCCGATGTTAGTTTCCTCAAGGATCACAATGACTCTTGCTTAGAGACATGTTGCTCTTGTGGTTAGTGGTAACTGATTTAAAATTTTTGTACTCGCTGTGATATATTGTTTTTATTATTGTTGCTTGTTTTTTCCACAGGTACACTTGCACTTATAGCGGTTCATGTTGTTTAATTGTAACTTGTTTAACTACATGCTCTTATGGTTCTTCCCTTTGGCACTTACTTTGGTTGTTCATAATGTGTGCTTCATGTTTTGGCTACTCGCAATGTTTTTGTGGCTATCTTGTTGTTATGATCAGTGACCTATGCACTTTGTAAAGCTCTCTCTTGGAAGTCGCTTTGGATAAAAGTGTCTGCTAAATGAATAAATGTAAATGTAATTAAATCCTTTACGTCTCTGTCCTGCTAGTCTGTGTAAGTCCACGTGGGGGCACTGTTCCATCTACAACAGAAGGCTGCCTGCTGGCTTCTCCTACAGGAGACTGTTCCTGCAGCTAGACGAGGGAAGCCTCACCTTCAACCATGACCCTCAGGAGGTAGCTCACTCATATACATGCCTCGCCTACACACATACACTTACACACTTACCTTTACCATGACTCTCAGGAGTTAGCTTGCTATCTCTCTCACACACACACCCCATACACACAGGTCTTGGGTTAGGGGTCAGGGGTCAGGGCTAGGGGCTACCAGTGTGTTCATCTGCAGGATTACTGCTACTACACTCCTTCCACTTAACGGAAACACGATAGCTCTGCAAGGGGTGGGCCTGCTCTCTCTCTGGCTTTAACTGTGTGTGTGTGTGTGTGTGTGTGTGTGTTTATGTGTGTGTGTGTTCCTCTCTACAGGGCATCCACTACTTCATGTCTAAAGCTATCCTGACCGACCACCCCACAGAGCTGGCCAAGTTCATCTTCTACACTCGCAGACTCAACTGGAAGATGCTGCGCATCTACCTCGACCAGAGGTATGTTGGTGATGAAGACGATGGTGGTGGTGGTGGTGATGTTTACTGTGGTAAAATATGCTGCTAGACTGGAGAACAAATATCTGTGATTGATAATGTGTGTGTGTGTGTGTCCTCCCTTAGGAGAGATGTGTTGGATGAGCTGGTGAAGCTCCATAACTTCAGTAACCAGTTCCTCCCCAACGCACTGAGAGAGTTCTTCCGGCACATACACGCACCCGAGGAGAGAGGAGAGTACCTGGAGACCCTCATCACCAAGTTCTCCCAACGCTTCTGCGCCTGCAACCCCGGCCTGGTCAGGGACCTGGGCCTCAGCCCTGGTAAGTACTGCAGGGAATTGGGAGTTCTGAGGGAGGTCATGTGTAGTTCTGAAGGAGGCCAGCACTGACCAGGGCTTAACATTGCTGGCTGCCCATGTTCAGCCAATCCCTAGGCTTAGTACTGGAGTCTGTTGATTTGTGACTAATCCCCCTCAGAGCCCAACTTTTAACTTGGAAATCTCTCTCACCCCCCCCACCCCCACCCTCCCAGATGCAGTGTACGTGCTGTGCTACTCCCTCATCCTGTTGTCCATAGACCTGACCAGCCCCCACGTCAAGAACAAGATGTCTAAGAGGGAGTTCATCAGGAATACGCGCCGAGCGGCACATAACATAAGTGAGGACTTCGTAGGCCATCTCTACGACAACATCTATCTCATTGGCCATGTGGCTGCCTAGCACCGCCCCCCACTGCCACTCAGCCGTCCAATAGGAGGAGCCTTTGACTGCACTGACACTGGGAGGATTGAAATGAAGGCTAACCTTTCCTGAAGATTCTAACCAATAGTAGCGCAGGTCGGAACACGGCGACACAAGCAATGGTCTTCCATAGGGGGAGGACTCAGAAGTTTGCAGCAGGATGGACACTCTCTAGTAGCATAACCACATGACCAACAGCATCCAGCTTAACCAAGAGAAGGGCCTGTCCTCGCACCACACCTGTCAACTGTCGGCCTCTCCAATACTCTCCTGGCTAAGCTAGCTAGAAGCTATTAGCCTATCTACTGTCCTGGCTAGATTAGCTACTTTACCAGCCTCTCCACTGTCCAGGCTAAGCTAGCTAGCAACCCCTCCACTCTTCTGGCTAGGCAAACTACTGTAGCAGCTGCTCCACTATCTCTACTAGGTTAGCAAGCTAGCAGCCTTGACCCAGCTAGGCAAGCTAGCAGCACTGTCTGGCACCATCCGTGTCTCTGTCTGCATGCTGATAGCATGGCTAGAAGAGGTATTGATCAACAACTGAGCACTTTAACTCAGGATTTTGTTATGGTTGTCCAGCCTCCCACCGCCTACCCTCTCCACAGAAAGCTCCTCCCCATGGTCCCTTCCCACACCACACCTGGGTCAGTTAGATGGAAGTATTTGGAGCAAGAGGTGTGTTTGACTTGCCTCACAGTTAGGTTGTGGACCATTGCAGGGTAAGATCAGTCAAGTGCACTGTCAAATATTTGACTGCAAATTGTAATTGACCCAGATTGGTTCTACACCAACCTCAAAGGGATGAATCACTTCACATTCAGTTAATTCAGGATATGGTCCCAAAATATCGTTTGTTTTTTTCCCTTTTCCCCAAAGAAGTCATATTTTCAATCCAGTGGTGTTTAGTTTGTCGTTTGTGTGTTTGCATCCTGAACTGACTGAGGAGAAGCAGTATCAAGCTGAACCACTGTGTATGTGTGTCCTGTCTGTTGTCAAGGCTACACTGTCTGGTTGTTGCTAGGCAGAGTGCCAACAGTCTTGCCTGTGGCGTGAAGACAGAACTGACTCTGGGATCTGAAAAGAAGACAGAATCCATGTCTCCAATGATTCAAACCCTGATTTGGTTTTATTTGCACATCATGTATATATTTAAGGATAGAGATTTATAAGCGTATGCTTTTTCTTTGGAGTTTTATAACAGAAGTATTTCCCCCTCTCCCTCACTGTAAGACTGTTTGTTGCACTGGTAGGATCTTGGTATCCTGAACATCTGTGTGTAGATGCACATGTACGCACATGCCTTCTGGCAGACTCCGATACCTACATGAATTAAACTTTGAGATTATTAATATTATTGTTATATTTATAAAATGGTCATGAAGTCTAGTTTAACAACAATTAATTGTTCATGATTCACATGATTTACTTGTTTGTTTACCCCACAAGTTGTTTGTTTATGATTGTTTGTAGGATACTCAATGTTTTATTAGTTTGATTTAAAACAGATGAGCTAAAACCAAATCCTGTTAACCATGTCCATAGCTCAGCTGCCACTACTAGATTGTATACAAATAAACCTGGAGAAAACTGATCTGGAGTCTGCTGTCTGTTCCTCCCCGACTAACCCTGGACAACCCTGCATCCTGCAGCCCATAACAGAGGACTTTCCTTCATACAGTTGTGTTGAAGTGTCCAAATTTATCTTTAGATAATAGTCTGCTAAATTAGTAAAAAGTAATAAAGGTATTTGGATCACTGCTTTTTTTGCTGATGTATCCACCATGGTTGATCCTTCCACTCTGTGGTTAAGGTCTCTCTCCATGGTCTCTCTCCATGGTTTCCTACTGGCAGGCAGAGAGGGACAGGAGGAGAGCTAAGGTGAGGAGGGAAATAAAAATGAGAGAATAGAAAGGAGAGAAGGAATGTAAGGCACAGTCATGGTCTCCTCCTGGGACAGGAGTTTAAAAGAAGGAGCAGGGGAGAGGAAAGAGGAGGAGAGGGAGGTGAATGTTCTTCAGACACAACATGACCTCTGACCCTGACTGCATGTGTTTTATGTGCTGAAAATGAAAAGAGAGAGCATCAGAGAGGCTGTCAAGGATATCACACACACAAGAAGCACACACGGGCATGCACATGCATACAAGCACATAAACACACATGCTGGGCTGAGAGAGAGAGAGAGAGAGAGAGAGAGAGAGAGAGAAAAAGAGAGAGAGAGAGAGAGAGAGAGAGAGAGAGAGAGAGAGAGACAATGAGAGAGAGAGAGAGACAATGAGAGAGAGAGGAGCAGGAAGCTTCATTACTACAAAAGACCAAAGGGAGACCAGATTTTAAAAAGCAGAGGTTTGGAACTACTTTGATAGAACAACACCAGGCCAACATTATGAGACCATGGTCCACTTTAGTAACCCACATCACGTCACGCGCAATTCCATAGCGCACACGGAAGGCCTCGGTCACCACGCTCAAACCTGACCTTCTGTTAGGCCTATTAGACCACATATTTTGATAATCAAACCACACATCAGTTCATAATTTTCTGAGTGCTCTGCTGATGTTCGTCCATCAGCAGAGGCCGTTTCCCGCCACTAATGAACAGCCCTGCGTTTCCATCAGTTGCGCGTGTTTATCCAGGTAACGGCATTTGGTTCGTTGTGGCTGACACCGGGGCCGGCCGTAATTTGACATGATTGATGACGTCCTTACGTTCTGCCACATTCTGCAGTTTGTCAACATGGTGACCTGCGGGGCGGGTATAGCCACGGAGACGCCAGCCTCCCCGTGCCGGCCACGGGTGAGTGCGGGAGAACTCTGGATTTTAAACACGCTATAAAGGTAATAAATTGCCTAGACAACGAAACATAATTATAATCATTATTACTGTGGGTTACAATAAAAAAAATACAGTAAACTACCCTAATGTATTGCAATTATTTGGATAAACAATCTACAATGACAATTTTAGAATAGGTAGGCTATGCCTTATATTTTCCAAAACTCTCTCGAAAAATGAATATAACCTAGCTATAAATATCTAACTAGGCCTATAGGATAATCTGATTGAGTAGTATAATATTGGTCTATTTCGATACAAATGGAGACAATATTATTGAGTCTATTAAAGCCTAATTTAAAACATTATAATAAAAACATAGTTTTACTGAAATAATAGTTTTGCATATATAAAAACAAATAGGTCAAGAAAAATACAAAACAGATATAGTCCGGATAAAGGAATGGACGAAGTGGGCCTGTGAATGGTGACTGCACCCTCTCCGGTGAACAGGCCATCATCTCAAAACCGTCTCATGCTGGAACCATTATGGTAATCTGAAACACGGTGGGAATCTCGGCCCCTCGCCAGTATCATTCCTGACATCATGACCCAAAATCAATTTAACTGCCCCGCTTGCGTCTCATTTCATTATTTGGCCATGGCAGCGCCATAACCGCCCCAGCCTGGGATATTGAAAATGTTGGTTGCTTAGGCGTCTTAACGGGGGTAACTCACGCGAGGCACCCCCGCGCGAGTCCAAATGTCAAGCAGATGCCAAAAGGTTGGTGATGCTCTCGAGACCAGCCCTAACCGCACCTCCCAGGCCCCAGCCAAAATCCAAATAGCTTACCTCTTCAACGGTAATAGGATATTTGGTCTTCGTTCATTTTTTTTTCATCCTTATAGTATTATATAAAAATTTACGATTACAGAATATTGACGTTTTTATTGTCCATATCTGCTGGGTTTGAAGTCTGAAAATAGTTCTTAATTAACGTGACAATCAACTAGTCCATCTTTTCAGAGTGGTTTGGCAGAGAGCTTTGGCATGCCCTGATTACTGTTTTAGATAAACAGTTTTTATGTTTGAATCCCCGGGTCTTGTCAGGACAGAACCTGATCTAAGACGCACGCCGATAACGTTTATATCCTCGACCTCGGCACATCTCTCGCGACACCCCCACGCACATGGGCCCCGCCAAGGCCGACCTATAGCTCTATTTAATGTTTTTATTACGAAAGGAAAGGGGAAATTGTCGAAGGTGAGGCTGACCGTTTAGAGAATAAAACCGGTTATAGTGCGCATAAATATAATTCGAAAGTTAGCCTATCTGAATTTGAGAAGCATTAAACATGAAAACGGCTTCTACTCCTCAGACTGTGATAGACCAAGCCGGTCCCGTCTGTCTGTCGTGTCATCTTTCATAAAGCCGCTATAAACCAGACGCCATCGGTAGAAATGCCGCGTTTGGGTGATTGTTTCCGGTACCCAAGCATCTGCAATCTAGGATTAAATCGACCTCAAACCTCATCTAGACAGACCTACCTCAAAACAATCTCTTGATATAACCTTTATATACTAATTTCTATAGGCCTGTGTGAACAATTGTATACCAATTTGCAGTTAGGCTAGCCCTATTTGCGGCTTACTAAAAGCGAAATATATATAAATAGGCTTTTTAACAATATTTTTTTTTCTTTCCTTATAATTTATATACACAAATTGCCTACAGGCCTACTCACATTTTGAAACAGAATAAAAAATCGCAACGTAAATTGAAAAAGAAAATAGGCCTATTTGCAGAAGGCAATTCGTAGCACTTTGTTCCACGAGCTATAGCCTAGTCCGTTGTTGTATTGATTTTTTACAATTTCATAGACAAAATAGCATGACAATTAATCTTTGTGTTGATATATGATACAGCGAAAAAACTTTTGAAAACAATAGCGCGACGTTTAGCCCGACGTTTGTACATTACTATTCTTTTGTCTATTTTGTTTACTCGGTCTTGAGAACGATATGAAGTAGGCCCATTTAATTTCCGAAAAGTACTACGCAGACAAATAATCAAAGCAACGATGGCCATTTCAACTGTCTACCCCAAATTTAAACAGTCCAGACTTCTATAAATTGGCTGTGTGGACATCAAGGCGAGGTGATGTTGAATTGATGCCCTCTTCATGTGTGATTGAGCTATATTTGTTACTCTGCTGCTAACAATGGCAAACTATTCTAAATCTGTGATCAACTCCTGCAGCCTTCACACAAACACACACACACAAACAGGGCCTCTCTCCATACTCAGATAATGAGGTCACTGTACAGCCTTCTGAGTGAGGCAAGGCTACAGTCTACATCTCAGCCTGTGTTCAGTGCCACCTATGCTAGACTCCTAGCCTGTGCTCCAGTGTTACTATCCTATTCCCCCTGTTCAATGCTTCCTATCCTTGCCTCCTAGTCTCCTAGCCTTTGTTCAGGGCCACCAATTCTAGCTTCCAGCCTATGTTCAGACCTATAACCTCCCAGGTTTGTGCCACCTATCCTAACCTCCTAACCACCTCACCTCTGACACGTACACATGCTTCAGTCTCTGTCCTCATGTTGTCCTCACCCTTACTGCTTTCCACTCTTCCCTTCTCATCTCTCTCTTCACCTCTCTTCACCTCATCCATCTCTCCTCCCGCTCATTTGCTCTACTGGCTTCCTTTGTCCAACCTAACCCTTCTCTCCCCACTGTCGCCTCATAGAAAAAAGGTCCTGGGTTCGATTCCCACTTTGGGGACACGCTCTCCCTGTGCTCACATGAGTTTCCTGTGTAAAAAAACCAATATGAAAACATGCAGAACAGATCGCTCTCCTGCCAGCCCACCCTTGCCCACCCCCCGGAAAGACCGTCATGGTGCCCCGATGTAGTCCCCCCCCCCCACAAACCCCCCCCCCAAACCCCCTCCAGTAGAGTCAGTGAGGGTGCGTCAACTCTGCCAGATGTGGAGCAGCTGTGGGGAAGTGTCAGGATACCAGGGTCCTTCAGCAACACCTGCCTCCACATGAATACTCTGTCTCTAGTCTGATGTCTCTACTATCCTGTCTCCACAGCCCTGTCTGTACTCTGGAGTCTCTCTCCTGTCTCTACTCTCCAACCCTGGGTAGACTTCTGTGGGAACTGAATGCTAGAGACTGGTCAGTACCACTACCAGTACCAGACTATGCCTGTTGGCTAAACCTGTCTCTCTAAACCTGTCTCTCTAGACCTGTCTATATCTACTCTAGACCTGTCTCTCTAAACATGTCTATCTGCTTTAGACCTTTCTGTCTGCTCCTGACCGGTCTATCTCCTCTAGATCTACCCCTGGCCTGTCTGCCAGCTCTAAAACCGCCCCGACAAACACACACACGCCCATAGCTAAAATACTGCCCCCCTTCCCAACATACAGACACATCAGACACAGCCTCTCTCCACCAACAAACCCACACACACACATACAGCTGCCCACACTGACACACTCTGCAGCCGCCCGACACACAAGCATAGCGATACACACTGCCGCCCCAACACACAAACTCACCCTCAACTCTGCCGCAGACACACATACACATGCCCCTTCCTTTACCAGACTCTTTCCCATGTCAAACTGTTTGATCTGAGGGCAGCATAGAGACCAGGGCAGGGCAGGACTGGACTACATTTTCAAGTGTGTGTGTGTGTGGGGGGAAAGGGGGGTGCAGTCACCAGGTCAGAGGGATGTGTTATGTCTATAGTGCCATGGGACTGTGGAAACCCACTCTAACCTCCATACAAACACACACACTCAAATCTCCACACTCCAAACACACCCACAGACATGCATACACACTTGACTCCACACTCACAAACACACACATGGTGGAATATAGGCCTAAACACATACACACAAAAACGAAGGCACGCTGTGGACAATTGTAGGTTTTTGTAAACATGTAAACACTGAAAAGGCTCCCATGGATAATTGTGTTCAGTGGGCTGTAGAACATCATCAGAAAAACCAAGTAAATAAACAATTACTGGACTTTCTCTTTCAATCCGTGTGAGGAATATTTAAGCGCACATTTCAGATAAAGGCCTGAGCTGATTTGTTGTCCCGCCGACACACCGACATAAGCCGCGGACGTGTTGCTTGTTTAATACTTCAATGAGAGCGCCATGTTCGCGGGGAACCGGGAATGATATACGTCCCAGGGTCTGGCTACTGAAATACATAAACGGCTCCGTGATTAATCGTGCCATTACGGGTAATTTCCTCCTTATCGGTGCAGGACCGAGTGATTTGCTCCTCGTCTAATTGACTCTGGTCACCACTGGGCCGTCCGTGTTTTCACACATTACTACGTTGTAAAACCGGAGAGCTGCGTTAATAGAAGGCAGAGGTGAGCGCGCGCTTAATTACAAAACATACACATTTGTAACCCGCGCGCCATCAAAGCTACTACACCGCCAGCCTGATGATGAGGTCTAAATTATGTGTTTGTTTTTCTGGGGCTGATTTGAAATGTCTTTATCGATTCGTTCAATCATAATTATTTCAATCAGAGGTAAATAATCACGTTTCGAAACACGTCGCTTAGAGATTCTGGAGAGGAAAATATGACTAATTTTACACACATTCATCTATATTCCCACCTAAATGACGTACAGGAAATATTCATAATTTCAACCCATAATTTGAAGCCGTGACTGCAATGAGAAAGACAGGGCCTTAAATTTGAAAAAGAAAATACGCTGAGAGCCATGAAGCCCGAATTTTACCTATAATCCTGGGCTTCTTTATTGTAAGCTTCAATCTCAGAAAACAAGTCTGAGGACATTCATAAAACTGACAGTTTGTAGGCTAACTGAGAAACAGAATGGATGCATTTTTTATTAATTTCAAACAAGTCATTGATAAAAAGTCACGGGCTGCATCTCTTCATCAGCATAAAATTAGGTTACCGAACACACGGGTGAAACGCGCAGCCGTAGAAAAGTAACAGAAGTCTAAATAATAATTGTAGGCCTACAATAAAGTTTTTTTAACGTGTATAATTTCCTTATACTCGATTAAATTGTTATATTAATAAAATAAATGGCAAGAATTGGAAGAAAAAACCTGTTTTGAAGAAACTACCAAATATTTAGTCTAGATAAAATAATATATATAAATATGATTGCCTAAAAGGCAATCATATTTAGCCTAAGCACATGAACAAGGAGGTAAGAATATCTTTACAATATTTAAAGCTCCCTATTCATAATTATGTCTACTAGGATAAAATAATACATTTTTAGACTGTTTTCCTGATATCAATAATGAGTTGGCTTGATTTGTTAATTCTGTTTGGAAGAAATTACTAGCGTGTGTTTGTGTGTGTGTTGCTTGTGAATTAGTAGTAGTACATTAGTAATAAATTACTGTGCTATCCAAAGTAGAACATGATAAACAGTAGCCTATAATATTTTCACTATCTGACGTCATACTTTAGTCTGTTTCAAGACCTGTGGCTGCAGAAACATTTAGCCTAGCATTTCAAAACAAGTTTTGTTTTCAGATTGAATTCGCTTTGAATCACACAAAATAATATTATTGTGTTTACAAAGTAAATAACAAAAAATGAAAAGGTGGGCCATATAATTACACGCGAGAAAAACTATTAAACGGTAGGCCTATAGTAGAAAATAGAAACAACATTTAAAAAAACGTTTTGTTATTGTTGTATAACACGCACTTTTGGTGCTTCATTATTGGCTGTATTTTCTACAAGGTCGCTTTGGATAAAAGCGTCTGCTAAATGAATAGACTACATGTGAAAGTTTAAAGATAGGCCTACCTTTTAGCCTGTTGTTTTATTTAGGCTACCATTCGTTGGCCCAAGAAAGAAGCCATAATCTAAAATTAAGCCTCTGTGTTTATTCTGTTGTTTAGGATATAACAACAATTTATTGTCGTCTCGCCTGATCTCACTGTCATAAGTCCTAGTTAAAAGAATCAAGCAATCAAACCCGTATATATTTATATAGGCTACACACAGCCATTAGTGTAATATTTAATTAATGGAAGGTACATATTTCAAAAGAGCAAGCAGATTTGAATTTGGCTTTGATAATCAATTTTGAAAATGAAGGCTCGGGTTTAATGGTCTCGAGTTTCCCATCCCCATAGCCTCCGGGATATAGTACATGACCGTGAGCGCGAGACACAACCCAGAGCAGAGGGATGGCGTCCTCTAAGTTAATTAATTCCTGATCGCATTTTGGCCTGTTCGGATGGCGCATGCAAGGTTCTCTCCAACTGCGCGTGTTAGTGTCTGTTAGTCTCGTACTCTTCCTGGCCTCATGCGACGTGGACTCGGTTCATCCTCAATAAGCACGAGCATCCTGGCGGACCGCACGCGGTTCTGGCAGGTTCTGTCAAGAGTTTTCATCGAGTCGTTGTCCTTGATGGTCTCAGCACGCTCACGCGAATCGTTCCCAAATACTACATCATCCAATTATAATCAGACAATCTCTAACATTTCCCGTTAGGAGGAAAATATCAACATTCACTCAGCATTTCTACTGACCTTTTCCTTGGTGAACCATACAAAACATCAAAAAATCCTCACTAAACAATCACTCTTCATGTCCCCAGTTCGCCAGTGGACAATCCCCTCCATTGTCGCTAGGTGGCGACCAGTCCCATTCAGTCATCCACGGTCAGTCCAGCTCTTCCAGACATATGTGACAGAAGCCTAGCAGAGTGTTAGGAGACAAGAGAGACCCTGAGCATCTCTATCTCTCCCCCATCACTCAAGGTGCCAGGATACAGTCTCCATGGTAACTTGCAGCACAGTATAATAGCACCACAACCCAGCCTCCATCCCACCATCTATCTCTCCCTTTAATCCTCCATCCCTTAATATCGCTTCCTCTGAATCCCCCATCCCTCTATCTGCACCTAATTTGTCTTTCCATCCTTTATCTATCCCTTTATATATCTCTTCATTTATCTCTCCAGCTATCCATCATCTTTTCCTCCATCCCTCCATCAATCTCTCCATCCCAGTATCCCCCATGTTTGTAGGCAGTCCCAGTACTAGACTTGTTGAGGTTCCCCCATCCCTCTGCTCTCTCTCCTTCTCTCTCTGATTTCTCTCTCTGATCTCTCTCTCTCTCTCTCTCTCTCTCTCTCTCTCTCTCTCTCTCTCTCTGATCTCTCTCTCTCTGATCTCTCTCTCTCTCTCTCTGATCTCTCTCTCCCTCTCAAACACACACACTCAAACACCAGTGAGCAGCAGACACCTCTCTCAACCTGGGAGTGACAGAGTGGAGAGGGTGATGTCAGGTTGTCACAGCAACACCAGACAGGACGAAGACTTGTAGACAGGCGTGTGTGTGTGTATGTGTATGAGGGGTATTTTGTTGTGTGTATGCACATGTGTGGTGTGTGTAGACAGGTATGTGGAGAGCTCTTTGGTGTTCTGTTACCATGTTGTGTCACCAACCCCCCCCCCCCTCACACACACACACACACACACACACATAAACACACACGAGGTGTGTGACAAATTATAAATAACTACATTATTTTCACTGACAAGCGAGAGTGAAAGAGATAAAGACAACGCTAGAGTGATAGGACAAGGGGTTTGAGCGAGAGTGTGTAGTTTAGGTTAGAGGTAGTGTGTGTAGTTAGGATTGGTGTGTGTTTGAAGCACATCATAGCTTCATAGCTTGCTAACATTAGTGTGTTGACATGTTTAAGGTTCCAGGTATTCTGGTAAATCTCTATAATCCTACACATCAGACAGCACTATTCCCAGTGAGGTTTGGAGCTAGAAGTAGTGGTCTCTCTCTTATCTCTTTCACTAATCACATCCACCCTTCTCCCCCCTCCTATCTCCTTTCTCCATCCCTCTCTCTTATCTCGTCTCTGTGATCTCCTGGACATCCCAGAGTCGTCCATATCGTTATGGTGACCCCCCCATGCTTTGATCGGTCACCATGGCGAGGGTTGTCTGGCCAGGGCGGGGCTAATGGGATTAGATCCCTTGATGTCACGCCTCCTAAATCACCATGACTACTGACCTGCTAGCCAGCTGGTTAACACACGTGCACGGATGTGCACACGCACACGAACACACACACACTCACACACATGCACACCTACACACCCATTAACAAGGCTGACAGTTGGGAGGGTTACTTGGACCCTGAGGGGCACAGCTGGACTTGTTCCTGTTCCTGACCACACACACAAACACACACACCAACATCTTGTTGGCCTTATAGAGCCATGATAACAGCTATCTTGTTAGCCTGGTGCAATTGAGATAAATGCTATCTCATTGAGACATCAATACCCAAGCCTATCCTAGCATGGTACCACACACACACACACACACACACACACACACACACACACACACACACACACACACACACACACACACACACACACTGTCTCTCTCTCTTTCTCTCTCTTTCTATCTCTTTCTCTCTCTTTCTCTCTCTTTCTCTCTCTCTCTACCAGTCAGTAGACATTAGCAGCAGTGTGTCCTCATGCCAGGGGTTGCCAGGGTTACCCGACCTCCAGCTTTCATGTCCAGACGTGGGTGGCGGAGCTGAAAGGACCCCATTGTGCTGCCCTGCCCCTGCCCGCTCGGAAATCAACCATTTTCCCCTTAAACGCAAAAGAGAGAACGTGCCATATCATACGTATGCTGTCTTACACACACGTACACACACACACATGCATGCCCCCCCCCCACAGACACAGTCAGTGGAGTCAGAAGGATGCGTGTGATTGGCTATGGAAGATAATTACAGTCAGAACTGACCGCCCGAACACAAAACACTGCTGATAGGGAAGGGTGTGTGTGTCATGTTAGTGTGTGTTTGTGTGTGCATGCGTTTGTGTCCGTTGTGTTTGTGTGATAGTGTGCGTGTGTGTGTGATAGTGTGCGTGTGTGTATGTGTGTGTGTTTGTGTACAGTATTTGAGGGTCTGGTGTGGCAGGGGGTAAGGGGGGCGAGGGAAAAAGGGGTGAGGAGGGGAGTAGGGGAGTAGGGGGGTGAGGAAGGGAGCGGAGGGGTGAGAGGAAGAGGGCAGGAAACTGTAAATCAGAACTGATTGCCTCTGCTGCTAATTAGATCAGAACACTGCTCTGGCCTGACACCATCACTCTGCCTGACACACACACACACACACACACAAAGACACACTCACACAAACATGCACACATTTACAGAGAGGGAGGGTAAGACAGGTACACAATGCGAGAGAAAAAGCCAGAGAGAGAGAGAGAGAGAGAGAGAGAGAGAGAGAGAGAGAGAGGGAGAAAGAGAGATGGGGGGGGTGAGCAGCAGTGATGTATACTCCAGGTTGATGTGTGTGTTCTTGATGGCCAACTCAGGGAAACGTCATGGTTGTCCCTGTCGAACCAGACATCACAGTGACACAAGCCAGACCCTTGACTGTCCCTACACTAACTTAGTTAACCCCCTCCTGCCCATGCACACACAATACACACACACACACACTCAACCCTGTCTGCTGCCCAGCCTTTGGCCTGGGGGCAGTGAAGAGTTAACCAGATTTGGCTGCAATGTGGGTTCCTGGTTCCTGGTTGCCCTGGTGGCTGCTGGGGGATGTAGTTCCCAGAGCAGAGATTACTGGTCAGCTAACCTTCTTATCCAGATGACATATGAGCATCTCTATTGAGTTACATGTTACTGAACTGACTCTGATTCACCGAGACAAGAAACAGACACTCTACCTTCTCTAACAGCTTGATTTAAACAGCTGACGTTGATAATGTGTGTGTGTGTTCATGGGGGGCTGCAGCGTGTGTGCAAGCAATGTGCATTTGTGTATAGGGGGCTGTGTGTGGGTGTGTGTTTGTGAGTGTGAGATGTTTGTGTGTGTGGATGGGTGCGTGTGTGTTATGAGGGGTGCATGGGTGTGTATGTGTTTGTGTGTCAACTAGTTGTAATGGAGGGTTTGGTTCATCCTCTAACAGGATATCACCTAACCCCTGGAGTATGTGTTAAGCTTACGGGATTGTTTCACTATAGTTCTGTTTGTTACAGGCCAGTAAGGGGACTGTTTCTGTGTTACAGGCTGTTCAGAGGAACACTGAGCTGGTCCGCAGATATGATGCTCTAATATGGACAAGGGCAGGGAGCCAGGGTGTGTGTGTGAGTGTGTGTGTGTGTACTCTGGTCAGGTGATTCGCTCTCTGCCCAGTTTCCCTGCATTAGTGTAGCTCCCTCTAAGCCCCCAGTTAAGATAAACACCCTGCTATCTAATCCTGCCTAACACTGGTCTGATTCAATCTATCTAGGTCTAACTCAGTCTAACCTAATCTGACCAGGTCTAACTCTTTATAACCAGGTCCCACCCTGGTCTAACCAACTTTACCCCGTTTTAGTCAAGTCTATATCAAACAAACTAACCCTGGTCAGAACCAGGTCTAACCAGGTCTATCCGAGTCCAACCATACAATCCAGAGTGAACACAGTCTAGTTTGAAAGTTCGCTATGCCCCCCCGCTCGGCACCTCCTTATGTTTTTGTCAAATGGCATTGCCCCCCCCACCCCCCAACCCCCCTTTGCCTCCCCTTCCTCCCACACACACATTTCCCTGGCATCTGGACTACATATGTGTGAGCCCCCAAAACCATCCCTGGTCCTCCACCTATATCCCTGACACACACACAGAAACCTCCCCTCTACACATGCGGAAGGCAGAAGCCAAGTCCCTGAACTCCTGCTGAAGGATAATGGTGGCACTGGAAGAGGAGAAGAGAGGATGAGAGAAGAGGAGAGGAGAGGAGGAGGGCTCTAGTGAGACTGCTGAAACCAGATATTGAGACCATGAGAACCACTGTTAAACTGCTCACCAAAAGCCCTGGGATGTGACCAGATAACACACACAGTCTCTCTATCTCGTATCTGTGTGTGTCTGTGTGTGTGTGTGTGTGTGTGTGTGTGTCTGTCTGTGTGTGTGTGTGTCAGTGTGTTTGAATGTATGTATGTGTGTGTGTGTAGTCGTCCCAGTCGGGGTTCAGTGTTATCAGGAGGAGAGGAGAGGTTACACTACTACAGAAGGAATGTCCTGTTAGGACCTGACATACTCCAGCTGGCTGGCTGACTGATTGACTGGCTGACTGGCTAGCTGGCTGGATGTCTCTACTAAAGGGTAACATGTATACATATTTGGGGTGTAACATTAACATATATCTGTTCTCCAAAACGATACATTTCTGATGTCTTTTAAGGGTAATTTGAGTTAATTGATCTGTAATTGATGGCTTTCTCTAGGTGGACCAAAGGTTAATCACACTCACACACACACACCATGCCAGGAAGTAATGGTTGGCGCCCGCCGAGAGCCAGGCTAAATGATCGGCGTCCGTCTTTAGTGATCATGTGACCTGTTGTGCTCTATTATCCTGCCAGGCACTTGATAAAGGAGAAGATTGTTGTTTAGACTGGAGTGTGTGTGTGTGTGTGTGACTGTGTGTGTGTGAGATTCCCTCTGGCTCCAGTCTGACACCTCTAAATGGCATCATTAGGCAGAGAGTGACCAGCAGCCTGTGGGGGAATTAGCTTGTAGCATGTGTGTGTGTGTTTATGTGTCTGTGTATGTGTGTGTGTGTGTGTATGAGTTTGTTAACTTAGTTATAACCAGCTCTGGGCCAAAGGCCACCTACCTACTGACCAGAGAGTAGAGGGACTGTCCTCCATCTCCTTTTTTCAACATCCCTCTCTTTCCCTCTCTCTTTCCTCTCCCCTCTCCCTCAATGTCTCTCCTTCCTCATTTTCTCTCTTTCTTCTTCTCTCCCTCTTTCTCCTTTTCTCTCTCTCTTCCCTCTCTTCTACTCCACCATTTCTCTCCCTCCTCTCTCTCGCTCTCCTCTCTCCTTCCCTCTCTCCCCCCTCCTCCTCCTCACTCTCTCCTTCCCTAACAGTTTCCCACCAGGAATTAAAGAAAACAGTAGTAAGAGTTCATCCTGTTTCCACGTCAACCTTCATCTGACAGGAAGTGTTTCCATGGACACGGATGTCCCTGTGATCATGTGGCAGTTGGTGTTTTTACAGCATTACAACCAATTCCACTAACAAGCTGTTAAGAACGTCACCATGACAACTGGGGTCAGGGCGTTTCCCAGGTCAAGGTGAATTGTTCTTCTATAAGTCGGTGACTTTGTGTGTGTGTGTGTGCATTCCACCAGATAAAAGAAAGTGATTCTGTTCTTCTCACCCAGTAAGTCAGTCATTTGGGGCAGAAGGGCAGGGCTGGGGGGCAGAAGGGCAGGGGTGGGGGGCAGGGCAGGTAGGACAAGAAGATTGGGGAGGGGTTTCCAGGCCAGATGGTCAGGTAGGGGTGAGGTCTACTGTCTCAAGAAGAACCAGATTCATTAGTGTGTGTATGTGTGTGTGTGCATGTGTGTGTGCGCAGTTGCGATAGGAGATAAATTACGTTATGGGCTCAGTGGTCACTGGACCTTAAATCACAACTACTTCAAAGAGCACTGACCACTGAGGGCTTGTGTGTGTGCAGTCATATTATCTATAGTAGTCATTTAACTTGGCTACAATAAAAGCAACCTATTCACCCCCTACACACACACACACACACACACACACACACACACACACTCACACATCACCTTAGTAGGCTCCATTAAGTGTGTGGAGGAATGTGAGCTATGTAGAGATGTACTAAAGACTGGTGGAGTGGAACAGATGCTCTGATCTCTGCTCTCACACATACACACACACACTTCCACAAATATACACACATACACGCATGCACACACACAGCTTCAGTCTTCAGAATATACATTCTCGACATACAATATATTGTTTACCTGACGTATGAAAATCCCAAGTCTGTGTAAAACCTAAACACACAGAAATACACAGAATAAGACTGACAGACACAGACCAAAAGAATTAAATACAGAAAGAAAGACAGAAAGAAAAAAGAGAGAAGGATGATCTGTGCAGTGACGACAGGTTAAACCACTTTCACCTGTAGTCCTGTGGTTTCCCATCAGCCCCTTCTCCTGTGACCCTGCTATCTCCTAGAAGTCGGGTCAGATCGAGCCTACTGGTTATGCCATGTTAATAGATCCTAGACTGTCTGCAATGATTTTGTAATCATTCTAGGGATCCTACAATTATTTCAAGAGGGATTGTAGAATGATTCTGTAGTGATTCTAGATTGATTTTTAGAATGATTCTGAGGTGGTTGTTGTGTTGTGTTCCCTGGAGGTCTGGGGGGTGAGAGGCGGGGTTAGAGGGAGTGTGGTCTGGATCAGCAGGGTCGGGGGGGGTGAACTTAGAAGGGTCAGACAGATCCTGACCCTTGACTCTAGGCTTGTGCCTGTCAAACACTGCCTTCTGGGTAATAGACTGGAGCCTGACAGTCTATTTTAGGGAGCAACACACACACGCTTGTCTCTCTGGTGGTCAGAAATACACTGGCCAGGATCCACCGATATCAGTACCTATGTGGAAAATAAGGGAAAAACACACCAACATACACGATATTACAGTAACTTCAAGTTATCCATGCAATGTCTGAGCCAGTATTTATGGTTCTATGTATTATCAATAAATCAATAACGAACCCAGTACAGTGTATGTGTGGCGTGTGTATGTATGTGCATATTCGTGTGTGTTTCTATGTGTTTGTGTATTGTGTAAGTGGCTGTATCGTGTATGCATGTGGGTATGTGTATGAAGTGTGTGTAGTGTATGCAGTGTGTGTAGTGTATGCAGTGTGTGTCAGTAAGAGAGCAGTCATCCATTCTACAGTTGAGTCTCTCTGATTCTCTGCCAGCAGACTCCAATACTGTTTATATTCTTAAAAGCTCTGTCTGACACACTTTTAAACTCTCTCTCTTCTCCTTCCTCCTTTCCTCTCTCTCTCTATCTTTGCTTCTACTCTCTCCCCCATCTTCTCTCCCTCCCTCTCTCCCCATCTTTTCTCTCCTCCCTCCCTCCCTCTCTGTCTCTCTGTCTCTCTCTCTCACACTCTCTCTCTCCCTCTGTCTAGTATAAAGAATGTAGTGTTATGGTGTGGGGATGAGGGATCCTAAGTGCTGTTGTAACATGTGGGAGTGTATGTGTGTGGGAGTGTGTGTGTGTGTGTGTAAGGGGTCAGTGAGATACATGGATGTACAAGACTGCTCTCATATTGGCCTGGTCTGTGACTACAACAGAAGTCGGTCAGGCAAAGAAAGAAAGAAAGAAAGAGAAAGAGAGAGAGAGAGAGAGAGAGAGAGAGAGAGAGAGAGAGAGAGAGAGAGAGAGAGAGAGAGAGAGAGCGAGAGAGAGAGAGATGGGTTGAGAGAAAGAGTTGAGAGGTTGGAGGTTAGAGGTTAGAGGTCAGAGAGCAAGGGAGACATAGAGAAAGAAACAGAGAGAAACAGTGAAAGAGAGAGAACAAGAATGAGAAAGAGAGAAAGAGAGAGCAAAAGGGAGATGGATGTGAGGAGCCAGACTCCTGTATAATCAGGTTTAGTTGTCCTGGTTGGGTCATGATCTCAGTCAGAGGCCCCAGGGCGATCAGATACACTGATACATTAGAGAGGGAGAGAAAGACAGAGAGAAAGAGAGAAAGTATAGAGGTAGATAAGACAGAAAAGGTCTGAGGTCAGCAGATTTGATCACTCCAAGACAGCTGGCAGTTGTGTTGTTGCTGTTGTCATACACCTGTCTTGCTTTGCTCCTATACGGGAATGGTTACTACAGCAACAGTGGAGATACGTAGATGCATTCAGATTGTGTTGCATTTCGGCTGCAGATGTGTGTGTTTGTGTGTTAGTGAAAAAAGGTATCTAGTAGTTAACTAAACAAGACGTTTAGTAATTTAGTGAACTAAATATGTTGTAGTTTAGTTTCCACTGGACAGCCTGTTGTTCCACTGATGTAACCATGGTTACCAGTGGAAACTCTGAGTCCTTTCAGCCTATCAGATAGCAGGATTTTATCATGTGCTCCAGACCTGTTTGTCCAATGATAAGGCTTCTACAACCAGGTCTAAAAACAGCTCTCCTCTGTTCTCTCCATCCCTCTATCTCTATCTCTCTCTGGGCTTTTTTCACACAAACACAATCACTTGCTTTCATGTATAGGGTGTGTTGCCATGACGTCACAATTACATCGTCATCAAGTTGTCCATGTAAACACCCCATTCTTGTTAACCCTCAAACACACTCACACACACACAGTCAGTCAAAATACTGATGTAGGTGCATGTGTGTGTTTGTGTGTGTGTGTGTACTGCAAATGGGTGTGAATGCACAAACAGAGTACGGGAAACAGCTGGATCTCACAGGTTTCACCAACCAATAAACTGACTTCCTCCACACCAAATATGTCTTCCTCAGAAAAAGAGGTGGGGGAGGGCTGTGATTGTGAGTGAGTGTGTTTGTGTGAGTGTGCGTGTGTGTGACCTGTGCTGTTCCTGGATAAATCAGCACCTCTAGTCAACATCCCCAGCTTCTCAGCCTCCCACATGACACACTCCTACTGCTAGATTAACTCCTCCACACACACACACACACAGTCCTATT